>NC_088922.1:13192500-13367500 GCF_038396675.1 Hydra vulgaris
TTTAAATTATTTGATTTATAATTTTCTATTAAAAAAATGCTGCAAAAATGCTGTTAAAAATAGACAACTTGAGTAACTAACATTAAATACTTTTCTATAAATATTAAAGGTTTAGCAAAGTAGCAACAATTAAGAGATTATGTTCAGATATAAAGGAATGAGAAAAAATGGATTAAAAATATCTCCTAAAAAAAAACATTAAAGACTTAAATGTATTTAATACCTTTTTACATAAACACTTATTTGAAATAAAACAAACTTGAAAGAGACTATTTCATTGAAATAAATCATAAAGAAATTACTATTAGCAACATTTCTATTCATCCTCATATAAAAATATACACATTTAATGTTTCATAGCATTAAAAAAAAAAAAAAAAATGATATATACACAACATTTGATGTTTTATAAAATATTTCATATGAATAAGCATGAATTTAAACCTTAAATTTCTATAAAAAAATAACTTAATTCAAAAAAAAAAAATTATAATTTTTTTTTTCTTTCAGATCATGTAAAATTTGTCTTGTAATTATTGCAAAGAAGTTGAATATTAAATATGAATATCAAATCAAAGCTGCTACTTTCAATTCATGCTCCACTGTCATGATGAATTATTAATAAAATTCATTTAGCTTGCTTATTATTCACTTGAATCATTTAAAAATCATAAACATTCTGTTGATCATTTTAGGTTTGGTTGTCATCATGTCATTGTTGCCATAAAACAAAACAAATTTTTAACAAAAATTGCTATTATTAAAAACATTTTATATCATTATGTAATTTTATAATTATATAAATTTATTATTATATATTTTTTATTATAGTAAAATGTTTTACAGCAAAAAAACACACTTTTTTTGGGATTCCAAAAAGTTTTCTACATATTTTCAAACTCAAAAATATTTTTTAGTGTCAAAAGTTTTTTTTCAGTAAAAATCTTTAAAAAAAAGTGCAATAAAGAACCATTTAAAAAATGTGTTTTCAAGAAACTTTTACAAAAAGTTGATTTGATTTTTTATTATAGAATTAAAATTTTTTTTGATATGTTTATGATTTGACTTTACCAAAATTGAAAGTAAATACTTCAATAAATACTTTACAAAAATACATTGATAAATGCAGTAGACTACTTTTAGTTTTGCTAACAAAATTTTTTTACAACAAATAAGACACATTCAAAGTTTTTTAGATAAAATATTTTAGATAAGTATAAATGGAAAGATTTTTTCAATGTAAGACCTAAATCTAATAAAAAAAAAAAAAAGAAAGAAAAATTACTTTCTAGTTCTATTTGATTCAAATTAAGAAAATTAATTTAAAGATTGTTTTTATTTTATTTAAAAACTTTTAAATTTAGATTTAAAAAAAAATAATTTTAACTTCTATTTTTTTCTTTTGAATCCGAGGATTTCCTAACTTTAGGTAAATTTAGATATTTACTAATAAAAGGACCTGTCAAATAATCAATGTTCTTGAAGCAAGTATAAAAATAAATCCATAACGTAAATCTTTTTATTTAGATTTTGCTATATACAACAAAATTAAGAATTAGGGGTCATCCATAAAGGAAATCACCTCAACTAATGGCAAGGAGTCGGAAAATGTTGGCTCTCATGCACAGAGATTTTTAGACAGGGTTTATACAGGTTCTCAATAAAAGATTTCCCTGACTTAACTCAAAAATATAAGTAATTTCCCTGACTTTTTTCCTGAAAACCCATTTGTTCCCCCTGACTCATTCAAAAAAACTACCCTTTTACCCTGACTCATTAACTATATATATTAATAATTATAAATTGTTTCCAGAAAAAAACTGAGTTGCATTGGCACTTGCATATAGAAAATAAAATACTCACATAGACATGCATTGACACTTACATATGTAATAAAAGAGTATATGTACTGATTAAATGTTCTTTAATTTAAGGCTTTTATTTATTTACACAATTCTACTATTTTAAGTTATTTAAAATTTTTTTTTCCTTTCTATGACTAAGTATTCTCAAAGTTTCAAAAACAAAAGTTGTTATTAATAAGTATCTTTTTGCTAATTTATAAAGATAAAGTAAAAAAAGTAAAAATTATTTTGTAAAGAAAAAGAATAGCTAGATATCTTTAAAAAAAGAAAATAAGCTTCACGTTATTTTCTTCCTTTTTTCTAAAATTTGTAATGTCTTTTCCAAAATTTTAATTTCAACAGGTTTTTCTTGGCTCTTCCTTTTCAAACAATTTCCTTTAATTACTATTTCAATACCATTTTTAACAAACTCAATTCTAAATTATTGCAGGGAAACTCAATTCTAAATTATTGCATAGGAAAATTTTCTCTTTACTATATCACTGATTTCTCTGGTTACAATTTCTAACTGATAATTCCGTTTATTTTGCTTAGCATTCTTTCTCTCTTGTTCAAGTTCTAGCTGATACCTTTGGTGTGCACCTTTAAAAGACATTATAAACTTAATTGTTAGTTCTTTTGTTGATGATAGTCTACTATTATCTTTCTTAATATCATGTATTTTTTTGAGTTAACTTTGGACATTATAAACTTAACTGTTATAAAACATTATAAACTTAATCGAAATTAATATGACATTATAAACTTAATTGTTAGTTCTATTGTTGATGATTGGCATTTCTTACCACCCCATGATATTATAGACTTTTTGTGTGACTCTCTCCGTTATAACAACTACCATATTTGAAGCTTCCTATTTAAATTTTTTACATAAAGATAAAGAAAAATCTACAGACTTTACTTTATCTTTACGTAATAAATACTTTCTGTTTAAAATCTAAAATACATATATTTTATCTTAGGATAAATACCTTCATCAGTAAGATCAACATCTAGCAAGTCAAAATCAGAGCCGAATTTAAGGAGAATATCAGTTTTAATAACCAACTGCATTAATTTGATCTATACAGTATCTCCAGATTCTTGCCCAGAAAAGGCAACATAGGATCATCTGTTTGATATTTTCTAAGATGACGGCAAAAGGTTTGCAATATAGCTTATATATTAAAATAAATATTAAAAATAGGAGGTAATGATTAAGAACTGAATAAAATTATTTAAAATACTGATTTTAAAATGTATGACAAAAAGCTCTGATGATCATTAGATAGTAAATTATTAAATTTTATAAAAAAAGAAAACTTCAAAATAAAAGTATTAAACAGTCCATAAAGTAATTTATATTTAAAATTATTTAATTAAATATTTTAAATAATTTGAAATATTTTATTGTTCCCTGACTTACTAAGAAAACAACCAATTATTTTCCCTGACCACCAAGTGATTTCCCTGACTTTCCCTGACATTCCCTGACTTTCCCTGACTTAGTTGAAAAATACACTTTTGCCCCTGCCTTTCTCTGATCATATAAACCCTGTTAGAGTATTATAGCGCCTTATGTTCAATAAAAATCTCCGCAGAAGGGAGCCAATAAACTTCTACTTCTGGTTAGTATTTAAATTCTGAATGATGTCTTTTGTGGACAACCTCTTAGGTGTTTTTTTTTTAAACAAAATTTTCAACTACCTTTGATTTATGTTGAGTAATTCTACCTCATGGAATTACGAACCAACAACAAAAATATCTTTCTGATTTTCACTACCAACAATATTTTTTTTTAAATAATTTTTTATCTTATTTTAGTATTTTAGATAAATAATTATCATATAATTTTTGACAATTCTTTATGTTTTCATTTTAATTACTATATCATTATTACTATTAATTTTATTTTTTTTATTTTTATATCTTTGAATATTTTACAGTAGAAAAATTATGTAAAAGATAAAATTTCCTAAAAAATATATTTAAAAAAATTTTGGAACAACCAGTAGTCATCTTGATTGTTTTTCAATATTGATTGTTATACAAATATTGTCTTCAAATATTAATTCTTATATAAATATTGTCTTCAAATATTTTAATATATTTAAGTGCAAACATGATTACACCTGATAACCAAACTTATCAGTAATAATAAGGCATGCTTCAAAGAAAATCTAGAGTTTATAAATGCACACTCATTACAAGTGAGTTTATAATAATACTGTTATATATATATATATATATATATATATATATATATATATATATATATATATATATATATATATATATATATATACATTTTATATATATACATAATATATATATATAAAAGTATATATATTTTTTAAAGAAAATAATAAAATAATAAAAAAAATAAACCAAAGGATTAGAAGCATTTTAGTTTTTAGATATGCATAACTAAACTTATTAAGTTTATGAGTTTATAGACAGTTTAAACTATGCACATTTATTTTATAAATAAATCAAAATACTTACAAATTCTTATCTTTTCTATTTAAAACATTGTTTAAGTCTGTCTCATCATAAGATACATTGTCATATACAGATAAAGTATTGTTTTGCAAAATTTGGCGATATTTTGCACTATTCATTAAATCAGGTGGAGGAGGTGCACTTGGAACACTTGAAAATGTGTGGACTTTATTAGAATAACAGTTTTCATCATTAATATCTGAATTAGACAAATTTAACAGTATTTCTTGTTCAGTATGTTGAGATAACCTGGGAGAAAATTTATCAGACATTGAAAAAGTTCGTCCTTTAGCATTGTTTATTTCAATAGAGGATTCAACAGATGGCACAAGAGATGTTGATTTATAATAATTTTGACGCTTTATAGGCTACATTAAAAAAAATCATAGGCTCAACATATATTACAAATAAAAGTTTTCTATATTAATTTTTGTATCAAAACTTTTTTTAAGTTTTTTGATATTTACCTTAGAATCAGCAGCAACATTGGAAACACATCTTTGATTGCTATCAGATAAGTTCGAAATTATGCCTTCATTTGAACTAAAAAGTGACTTATCACAACGTGGAGGCTTCGGAGGAGCTTTAGAACGAAATGAATTAGAAACTTTTTGAGTTGAGGAAAGATCAAGATTTTCATGTAGCTTAACAGTTTCCATGTTTTGAGTTTCAGAATGTTCATTTATTATTAAATCAGATGACTGTTTTTTATTTAACTGATTTTCACTTGATTGATGATTTTCAGATGCAATATGGACAATATTTTCATAGTGATTTATATCTTGCTTATTGTTTGATGATGTATCAACTTGTGAAACAACATATTGATTACATTTTGATAAATCACAATTTTCATACTGGTTTAAAAAGCTAGAAACAGGATCCTCGCTTACATTGCCAGTTGAAGATGATTTGCTCAACAATTTTTGAGAAGCTTCTTTAGCTTTTAACATCTAAAAAAAAAATAGATTTAACAACATAACAGCCACCTGTCAATGTATTTTGACTATGAATGCTAGTGGTCAAAAAAGTTAAAAAAAAAAAGTGGTTAAAAACAGAGTTAAATCTGAAGCCAACATTACCAGTGAATGCATCAAATTATAAACTTAGGCTTAGAGTTAATAGTTTAACTGTTTTGCTATGCCTAATAATTATAACTATGTTTAACATTTATAATTATGGGTAAAATTTATTTTTAACATATATAATTATGTTTAGTATTTCTAGTTATGTCTAAAAATTATAGTTATCCTGTCAATAGTTATATAAATAAAATAGAGAAAAGCTGTTGTATTTATGGAGCTAAATTTTGTATATTTGTGGTTCTCTAGATACTCAATATTGTGTAGGGTTAAAGTTGCACTATCATAGGATGGCTACTCAGGACTTGTTAAGAAGCGTTACGCAGGTTGCATTTTGCTTGCGAAAAGGCGATTTGCGTTCAGCAGTTTTGCGTTATGCAAAAACTTTTATCTTTAAGAATATTTAAATCATCTTTTGATATCGTTTATGTGACGTTTATTCAGAAGAAATAAAGTCGTAAGTAAAAGCATTTTAACCGTAATTGTAAACTAATACATTTTTTGTTAAAGAAACAGTTTGTTTAACAATTTTTTTGTTGTTGTTGAAAATAAAGTGTTTTAAGTTTTATCTTAAAGAATTAAATATATAAATTCCTTTTAAATGTATAAATTATTTGTTGTCATAATAGTTTAAAAAATGCACGATTTATTTTGATAAAAATATTTTATTAATAAGATATTTTATTTTAAGTTTATTGTCAATTCAATAATGTAAAGTTTTAATGACGTTCGTTTTATTAATGAAAATAAACTATGATCATGAATATGTTATCGGTAACTGATAAAACTTTTTATTGTTTAAAAACAATATTAAAAAGAGTTCACAAAAAAAATAAGAAAAAATTTAATAACAGTTAATAACCAAAAACCAACTGTAAAATTATAAGAAAATAAACAAATATTATGTTACATTTTATGAAAAAAATATTTTTCTCAAAATAAAATTTAGTTCATATTTGAAAAAAATGTTAAAAATGATTTTTCAAATAAGAACTAAGATATTATTTGTAACTTTTGTTAGTGAGAAAAAAACAACTGTCTGTATGACTTTTAACGCGTTGAAAAAATAACTTAAATTACAATATTTGCGTCACTACATATTTTCGGTACTTGAAAATATGTAGTGACGCAATATAACTTCTAACAATACAAAATATGTTTGCTGAGTTGAGTTACTTTGAAATGCATTACGCGTTTTCATTACGCAGCAAAATCTCATAACAAGGCCTGGCTACTGGATCTTGTCTAGAGATTTGTGGCATAAATTTTTTAGATAAATTATTTAAAATAAAATATTTAATTATTTTTTATAAACATGTTTTATTTAGAACTTTAATTAAGATCAAACTTGTCTTGAACCCAAAATTAAAAAGTTAAACATGCCTAATTTTTATCCTCAATTCACATGTTTTGTTTAAAAAAGGGTGTGAATTATTTTTTTTAAGTCTTTTACACAAAACAAATTTAACTTATGTTTTTATTATACATATAAAAAAAGCAGGTAATTTTGAATTTTTGAAGTTATACTTAACTTTGCTTGCATTTAAAAAAATTTCAAACAAAAACTAAGAAATTTATTTTTTATCTTTAAAGTATACAGAATAAATTAAACAAGTAGATAATTTTTGAGAAAATATTAGAAATATAAAAAATGAAACAACTACAGATTTTGTCAATTACTGCTAAAATTGCTTTAATTACAATTTATTTCAACAATACGTTTTGGTATTTACGATTCTAAATATTATTTGTAAAAGTCAAATGGTAATACAACAATAAAACGTTGGTAAATTTTTAATTTATTTAATATCTCTGAGAAATTTACATCGGATTCCCCACAAAGCAAATACACCATTTCTATACCACATTGTAGATGTAAATACTTTTAAAATCTGCTCGTATAAACTAAAATTTTTTTTTTTAATTGACATCATTTTGGTCTCAATGCCCCCTATTATCAATTCTTCTCTATTATCAATTCTTGTCAAATTTTTCAGTACACCCTCCTCCCCCCCCCCCTTCCCTATATTTACTGACATCATTTATGGATGGCCCCACAATTGTATACTTATTTTATTGATTGTATAATATATGTTTTGTATGATTGTATAATATATTAAAAGAATTTTATAATGTCTTACTTGAAGATTTGATAAAGCTATGATATCGCCATCTTTTGGTTTTCGCCAAACTGTTTTTTGAGAAGTTGCATTATAGTAATAATTTCTTTCTGTGATTACATCAAAAAGCTCCCACCACTGGTTAGCATGGGTTGGTTTTCTGAAAATATATCTGCCATTTAAGTATAAACTCTATATCTATATTCTACGTTATTTTTTTGTCCTTTACATGCTTTAATTCTTAAAAAAATAATTTTATTTTTTGAGAAGAAAAAAAAAAAAAAAGATATATATTTTTTTTAAGATGAGGTTTTATTTTATTCCTTGCTTTTCTTTTCTTTTTGCAAAAAAACTGTATGGATTTACATGGGTCAAAAAAGTCAGCAAAGAGTCTCTCTCTCTCTATATATATATATATATATTAGTGATGTACCGATTTTTTGGCCGATGCCGATACCGATGCTGATGATGGGAAAAGGTCGATACCGCTGACTATTTATTAACTTTATGAAAATTTATTAACTTATTATTAAAATTTTGAAAATATAAAACCATACAACTTTAAATCCTGTACTCTTTTTCATGGAATCAGTACTGGTAAATAAATACTTGGACTCAAATCAGAGCCAAACCATTATTTTAAAAGATATTAAAAAAACTAGTTTATTTTTTACTATGAAAAGAAAACTTTCAAAAAATAAATACAATTTTCGAAGATTGCTTTTTATTTCAATTTTAAAAAGAAAATGGTACCATCATAAGCGGTTTACTTAGAATTCTTTATTAATTTTATAGTAATTTAGATATCTAAACTATTTTTAGATAATTAAGTTGTTTTTATAATTATTTTATTTTGTGATGTTCGATCCCCACCATGTTCCTGGTAGTACCGCGCTCAACTTGTTTCTTGGCGCAGCGGCCTTGTTTGTCAAAGTTTGTGTTTCGGAGTTATAAAGTTGAGAGAGGGTTATAACCATATCTTAAGTAGCCTCTTCGATTGCAATGGCATTGGTGAGGTGAATTAAAATAAAACAAAAATAATAAAAAAATATAGAAATAAAGTAGGCTATACTTAAACACATATTGATAACAATGCTTATATAGGTTACTTTTAGGTATAACAATAGAACAACACAAAATAAAATTATTCTAAAAACAACACAATGGTAGTAAAAGTATAAGTACATTCAGCTGTTAAATTAAAGCTTATAAACATCATCCTAAAAATAAAAAATAAATTTTTGCCTGTAAACAAAGTCAAAATAAAAATTTATCAAAAAATTCTAAGCAATGCATAATGTTTAGTTTATTTATTACTTAATTATTATCATAATGCAGGATGAAAATATTAAAATGCCATCAATAGGAAAATCGGAAAATAAGGTTGATGCCGATAATGATACCGATTGTAAAAAAAAGTGGCTGATTAAGCCAATGCCAATTAATCGGTACATGACTAATTTATATTTATATATATATATATATATATATATATATATATATATATATATATATATATATATATATATACATACATACATATATATATACATACATATATATATATATATATACATACATATATATGTATATATATATATATATATATATATCTACATATGTATATATATATATATATATATATATATATATATATATATATATATATATATATATATATATATATATATATATATATATATATACTAGAGCGCTATTAGATGCACTTTTTCTACTTAAATGTTTTTTTTTGGACCTAAAACAGCAATTTTATATATTTCAAGTGCGCCTAATAACGCTTCCGTTATAATATATATATGTGTGTGCGTGTGTTTATATATATATATATATATATATATATATATATATATATATATATATATATATATATACATATACATATATATATATATATATATATATATATATATATATATATATATATATATATATATAAACATAAATAAGTTAACAACAATGATAATTATAAAAAAATAAAATAATGATAAAAATTAATAAAAACAATAACTAAATTTAACTATTTATCTACATTTATTATAATAACACAATTTAAAAAAAAATTACATAATTTGCCTTTTTTAGAGATCACTGATTTATGAATCAACTAATACTTACACGCTTACACCTTCTGGTGGTTCCCACATACACTGGCCTGTTTTAACATTAGCAAACATGTGTTCTTGTTTAGTTGGTTCAATTATTTCCACCCATTCAAAACTGAAAAAAAAAATTAACTTTAAAAATAAAACTTTTAAAAAGATCAATTGCTAAAAGTTAACACAACAAAAAATTAATATAATCACATATTACACTAGATTAAAACACTGCATCAATAATAAAAACAAAAAATAATTTTCACAGCATATTTAAATATTAAAAAAAAATTGTGAGACTTACTAATTACACATGTGTGTGGGTGTGTGTTTTTGTGTGTGTGTGTGTGTGTGTATATATATATGCACCTTATATTTGACACTTGCGTACTTATGTATAAATATATATATATATATATATATATATATATATATATATATATATATATATATATATATATATATAAGATATATATATATATAAGATATATATATATATATATATATATATATATATATATATATATATATATATATATATATATATATATATATATATATATATATATCTGTGGCTTTTTGATAACCCCAAAAAATGCAACTTAATAGACTAAAGTTTTGTTTTTTTAATTCAGAACGTTTTTATTTTTATTTCATTACTGTTTTTATTATTTAAATTATTTGTTTTAACATTTTCATTTCATAGAATGATTTATTTAGGGATTAAGATACAGATACATTGACTGACTTTAATAGGTAGAACATGCTGTGGAGTGTACATTTATTAACAGATTATTTAGGTAGAACACACAGGGAGTATATATACATCAACTGACTTAAATATGTAAAACATACATAGAGTGTATTTTAAAAAGATTTACATTTAAAGAATAAAAAATTAATCTATATTTTTATTTATATAATTATTTATTATAATTCTTAATAAAATTTACTTAACTTTACATAATTTAAAAAATAAAAATAAAAATTTTCTTTTTATAAATGATTAATAAAAATAAACCATCGGTTAGTTTAAAAGCACTTTGCTAATATGAAAACATTTGATCACAAAATATTATTTATGAATTTAACTGTTTTAGCGTGTCAAAAAGTTTCAGACATACATGGAAACATAAATAAATGTAACAACACACTATTTGTACTTTGTCATCAAGGTTCCAGCCATTAAGTGTGCTTAACAAAGCTTCTGATTGATCTTGGCCAGAAAAGCTCTCCAGTTTAGGTATAGCCAGCAGTTGTTCCTTTTCTCCAAATAAAATTGGAATTATTAAACATCCTTCTTTAGAACTTATTACGTCCATTCCAGGTAATAATCTCCTATCCCAGTGAACGGTCACCATTTCAGACATACTATTCTTAAAATCTGATTTTATAGATTCCACTCTATCTTTTCTACTTTGTGTGCAAATGAGTTGAATGAACAATGTTTATCAGGAAATCAATACATCTCAGATCTAGTGCCTCTACTACAGCCTGAAGTTTATAGACACTATCCCTTATGTTTAATTGGCATCTAACTTACAAAACATTTGCTCTTGTCTTTTTTTTTTTCTTCTTTCAACTTTCTCTTTCTTCTTTTTCAGAAAACTTTATCGGAAACCTTTTTTCTTTATCGGAAAATTTTTGTCTACACCCGCCAAACATCCTGGACTCCCTGGTTCTATTTGTTTTTGTAAAAACACTTTATCTTCTACTTTTATCCATTCCAAAGCATCAGCATGTGCTATATTGTATAAATTATCTAAATTATTTTGAAAATTATGGCACTTGTAAACATCTTATTGTTTTTTGGAATTTTGCAACTCTTTCCAAGCATGGCAATGCTTTTTACCAAAATTTAATACACTCTTAATTGAGGAGTTTTGCGCTTTCATTAAAAACTAATTTAACATTGCAAATGTTAAAAAAAAGTAATGCAAGAATTTGAGGGTTAGACTGTAACTTTCCATCTGTTATTTGATAATTGACGCCACCAACTAAAAAAAATGTTTTTTTATTGATTCTTAATTCCATTGCCATTTCTTAATTGTAAGAATGTGTATTAATTACAAAATTAACTGAATCAGGGTTTTCTAAAAGTATGGATTTGCTTATAGCAATTTTTACAATGTTGCAAAATTGATAATAATTACACATATTGTAAATAGATATTGTACTATTGTACATAATATTGTAGATAATTACACATATTGTAAATAGATATATTATCTATTTACTATTATCAACTATTATCAAATTATCAAGATAATAATTATCTATTTTCAATTATCAATTCTACATCATTATAAAAACCGCTTTCACCATATCTGCCCTTTTAACAAATGACGCGAGTAAATGCAACTACTGTGCAACTTGTATGAACAAGATTCAATGCAAGTCAGTACAGGTTATTGTACTCCAAATAAGGTAAAAATTTATTTTCGAGTGTTTTAGAAGCAAATGAACGAAACTGAGACCTATGCGTTAGAAAATAAAAAATATTACAGATGAAAAGCAGATAAAAAAAATCTAGAGACGCCCAAATATATATATATATATATATATATATATATATATATATATATATATGGATATATATATATATATATATATATATATATATATTGAGGCTTATTGATATATATTATTTGATATATTGATATATATATTATTTGAGGCTTGATGATAAACTAAGTCTGTCTTTATCCGGCCCCAGTCATGTAAATATATGTTTTTACAAATTACAATTGTAAGTTATTTTCTTATTTACAAATATATACACACTAATTTTTAAATTGTTGAATAGTTAATTAAAACTAATATTAATATATTAATATATTCTCAATAAATAATTCATTTTCATCTAAAATCAGTGTATAGTATTTTATACCAATTTTCATCAAAAAAAAATTCCAAGTAATTGGTAAACAATGGTGAAGCAAAGAAAATATATCTTACTAGCAAATACAAGGTTATATTTAAAAAATTAATGATGCAAAGAAATTTCAATTTATGTGCAATAATTATCCAAGTGGTAATTATTCTACTGATTTATTGTTGTAATTATTAATTAAAGCTAGAGAACATTTTAGGTTATGAAACATTTAAGTTGAAAAGCTTAGATCTTGGTCTTAACTCAACAGAAAGCATTAATATCTTATATTTTGTATGGTTTAAAATTTTTTTAAAAGAACCACTTCAAGTTTCCTAAGCTCACAACAATAAAAAATAAGTAGACTAAGGAATTAGGATGAAACTAAAAAAAGCTGGTGTTTGCTTATGATATTTTTGAGACTCAAAATCTAGAACTCCTTTTTTTAGTTAGTAAACTAATTTGCAAAGACTTTGATATTTAGATTCACTGATACAAGTAACTGCATGATAAAATATTTCCTAAGTAAACTAATTTGCAAAGACTTTGATATTTAGATTCACTGATACAAGTAACTGCATGATAAAATATTTCCTATATACTTTTTACAATTTTTTTTTCTAGTTTAAAAACATTAAATACATGCTACTAAAAAGAGTTAGTTACTGTAGATGCATAATAAATGGCAAATTTTAGTGCATTGTTAATAAAGTCAAATTTTCAATCAAAACTCACAGAATAAATTTAAGAAAAAAGATCTTAAAAAAATTGGATGCTCAAAACTTTTTATTCATCCCAAACTATTTTATTTTTAGTCGCAGCTGACTCTTTGACATCAGGCCAACTATTGATCATATATTGGAAAAAACTTATGATTTATGTAATTAAATTTTTGATTAAATAACTGTATATAAAAAGTAAAAATATCGAAGTGTTAAACAATGTTAACTTATATTTTTCTATTAATTTTACTGTTAACTTTTATTTTCCAATTAATTTAATTTTATTCAAACAAGAACTGCATAGTATAAAAGCATTGAAAAGTAGAATAAATAAAAAACTAAAGCACAATAATTATGTTTAAGTTTAAAAAAAAACGTATTTTCATTTATAAATTCGAAAACCTTTGCATATTTTTAGAAACACTTTAACTTAGACACATAAAGTAGTGTAATAATTAACTACAAATCGTTATAATTTATGTTTTATCACTTTAATTTAACCATAGATAAAATTTCGCACTGAACTTTTTCATATAACTAAAGTACAAAATAAAGTTTTAATAATTACCTATCCATTTTTAAACTGAGGCTTATAAAGGCAGATATGCATTAATTTGCTTCACTAATGTTTATATCATTTTCGTTATATAATGTTTTTCTTATTTGCCATCACGGAGAGAAAATTTAAACATACTTTCAGACCGATACGAAAACAATAACATAAATGGATTTGCTCCTTAATAACACTCATACAAGGATACTCATGTAGAGTTTGTTATCACGTTTCAATTAAAATGTACAAAGAGTAAATATAAATGTGGAGCGTGAAACAATGTACAATAAAATATTAGAGGCTTTTAAAGAGAAAAACTTTATTATGCAAAATGCCTTTCATCGCAGCAATGGTAATAGAAGCATAAATATATACAAGAATCTCCGGAGAAGAACGTTGATTAATCCGCTTTAAATAAAAAAAAACAACGAATAATAGATATTTTTATTTATCTTGTCTTAGGTATTTATCGCCAATCCAGGTTGAGGCTGTTGCTCCTCCCACGGTAATGTATAGTTTACAAAGATAAATAACTTTTATATATGTGGTAAGTTGTTAAAATGTCGCTAAAGTTGGTAAAAAAAAAATTTTTTTTTTTCATAAATAAAAAAATGGTTTCTTTTTTTCGTGTTTATAAATATTTCATGTAATAATTATTTATAGCATCATAAATAAAATAAATTTAGATATAATTTTGCATATACCCAATAGCTGAGAATTGTACATGATTTTGAGAATTGTATATATGATTTACATGATTTAATGATGCTTTATATGACTTTTACAATAACTACTACGTTTTTATTTTGAGTTTGCTAACTTTATTTCTGCGTTTTTAATTTGAGCTTACTTAGTTATTTAATTTTACAATTACTAAGTTTACAATTATTTTCATTAAAATAAAAAAACATTTATTACTAATAATAAGAAACAAATTACGACTACGATGGCTTGGTTGATTTAAAATAGAAATTACACGAGATATATTACTAAAAGTCTTAAGGAAGAAATTTACTTTCCTAGTATTTTATACAAGTTGTTTTCTGCAAGGTTTCATTGATAAAAACAATTTATCAACAATTTAAAATCCTCTTAGATTACCCACGCTTAATTTAATCCCGAAAGATGTTTGTTTATTATTGTTGATTGCAGATATTTTGTTTTGCAAACGAAATGCAACAAAAAACAGCAAATAGTTTTTCAAATTGAAATGTCTGTATTTTGCGTTGAAATATAATTTGATAACAGAAACATTGTTCAATAGCTTTTTCAGAAATAAAATTTTAAAAAAGCATTTAAAATGAATATTTCTGTTCTAGCACTTCCTGTACAGTCTTTAAATTCTCATAGATTTATATCTTCTCGAGTGGCTCGAATCCAAAGATTTAATAACTGCACAATTGCATATAATACTTTCTGCTTGCCCATCTTGCATCAGAAATTGTTTCAGAATGTTTACTGCTGACTCATACAAACAATTCTGAAGAATATAAAGTTTTGGAGAATATAAAGTAGCGGTAAATTTTCCATGTAACATTTATTTTCAGCGGTATTGTTCCAACGCACGTTTTACTGCCGGTAGACGTTTATCGAATTACTGATAGCATTTAGTATATGCTAAATTAACAGGAATATCTCTACGAATCATCTTGTGTTAACCATGGTTAACTACTAGAAAACCATTTGACTTAGTAATGATGTTTAGAGTTAGACTGATGGTAGAAAATCTAAATGACTCAAATAGTAAAATATTTACCGAGTTGGTACTGTATGAAATCAGGAAAACTGAATTTATAAACCGAAACCATTATTAGAATTAAGTATTAGACATTTTCCTTAAAATAAGTATGAGATGCAGCCTATGTCATTCTTTGGTTTTGTAAAATATTTGGCGCTTGTAAATTCCCCCTCCCCTATACATTCTTATGATTGATCATTATAACTTTATCTTAATTAAGAAAAGTATTAAACATTGGTCTGAATATTTAAAGAAAGCACACTAACTTGATGTTACAAATTTTATCAAACCATAATATTTGTCATCTTTTAACACCGTAGGGTAAATGTACAGTGTACAGTGCTAAGTGTTCAATGTTGAGCACTGAAACACCGTGATAGGGGTAGAAAAATAATATGAAAAACATTTTTTTTTGAAGAAAAATTGTTTAGCTTTATTTACTGAACATTTTTTTCAAAAATTTTAATTGTTATACGATTGGAAAATAAGCACAACAGAAAAGAAATCCAGATATTATTATAGATTTAAGTTTCGCAAGTTCAATAGAAGCACCTGGTGCTGTTCAAATTTTCGTAGGATCAACTAAAAATTATAATATAATTTATAATCTTTATTTTGGAAATGAAGATGAAAATAGAGATAATCGTTTATAGAAACAGTAAAATCTGAGCCGTACAAAGACTATGGAATAACTCAAGAAAAATTAGAATGTGTTTCACAGGTACAAAAAGAAAGGGGGTCGCGGGCTACGTAATTTAGTTAAAAGGAACTTTAACTGCATCGGGTGGAAAATTTTTGTCAGAGAATTCGAGAAATAGTATGCAAAGTTATTTCTGTTTTTTTTAGTTATCCATAAGAAGTAATATTCATAATATTTGCGCCGTAAAAAAGGCTATTGCTTTTTTTTATGACTATTTTTCTCCGCTGACTTGATATCCAAATCAAGAGTTTCGTTAATAATTTTGCCCGAGAACTGAAACTAGTTTTGGTTTCAGTATTATGTTACATAATACTTCAAAGTATAAAAAACAAATAAATGTGGCAACATGGATTAGTAACCTATTAAAATTAGTTTTTATTGACCTATCAAATTACGAGTTATTGTTAGAATGTTTATATGAACAGACTCAAAAATACATGCGATAGACTCAATGCATCGGTTAGCCTTGCTGCCCTAAAAAATATATTTGCTAGTAAACAAACTTTTGAAATAAGTATTAATTTACCACTTTTACACTATAATGACGGTACAAATAGTGTAAAAAAGGTCTCACATTTAGAAAACAGTTATGATTTTTAAAAAAAACTAAATTTTTTAAGCTCTTCCACCAAAATCGTTTAAAAATTTTTTTTATTAGTTATGTAACCCGGTTGCATATATTGACACCCCGTACAGGCTCAGAATAATCTAAGATATGAACAATCTGATTGGCTGATTTTGAAAGATCACGTTTGTTGAAAAATGGAATTAAAATCAAATCAAACAGGATTTTGAAATATCTTTGAGGTAATATTTGAAATATTGAGGTAATAAAAAACTGTTACAAAACCGGATACAGTCCCAATCAGAGCTCTTGTTTTCAGTTGTTAACAATAGAAGAATGTTTTACACTCACTGGCCTAGCTATAACAATCAATGAGCAATATTATGAAACTTGAAAATTTTTTAGTAAAGTTCATAATTTATAGGGGAGAGTGTGTATGAAAGAGCTAATTTTAAAATGGCGTTAAAAAAACTCAATTGTAATAACTTTTTTTTTTTTTTTTTTAAATTCAATAATTACATTATTGGGTAATATTTTAAAACTAAAATAAATCAGATAACAATGCTAATAATCTATCATACACCTGCTTTAAAAAAAGAAAAAAAACAGCTCTTTCATAACATTGTGTCAATGAAAGAGCCACCTCTGAATAAGCCGTAACTTTTTTCGAACGACTATCAGCCGTAACTTTTTTTTGAACACTATCAAGTCTTTTAAAAATATTAAACTGTTAAATAGACTTCTAAAGATCAGATTGTACTTAAAGTTTTATAACTCTATGATAATCAATGATAAAACAATTGATAAAACAGCTTTAATAATAGTTTTACAAATTATTCAAAATCAAGAACTACAAAATCAAAAACTACAAAAACATCAGAAACATTTTTGGCAGAAGAAGTTAATGGCACCTTTGAAGCCACAAGATTCATGAGTCCATCCTTTACATACCTTGCACTGGTACCATTTTTCGTTGGTCTTACCATATTGTCTATTACATGCAATACAATGATTTTTTATCATCCTCTTCACAAACATTCTGTTTTTTTATTTCTAATAAATCTATTTTATCATTGGAGCTTGCATCATTGTGCAACGATATGGTACCACTAGAATCAATGGAATCATACTTTTTTTTTGTATATATTTTTGTTTTAAACTTCTTAATAACACTTTTTTTAGGTTTTTTTTTTGTTTCTTTCTCTTCAATTTTATTTTTCTCAGGAGTGTTTGTGATTATAGCAGAGGCCATTATAAGATCCTTAGATTTTAAATTCTTTGTAGGTCCTGATTTTAAATAAGACCTTACAATTTCAGGAAGAACAACTTCTCTTAATGATAAAAAATATTAAATGAGAATGAGAATAATGAAATAACATAATAATAAAAATACATAATAATATAATAAATACATAATAGAATATAATAAAATGAATCAAACAATACAAAAATAGTTTTAAAAAATTATTTAAACTTAAAAAAAAAAAAAATGACTTTTTCAGAACTTTGACTTTTAAAATTTTATTAAATTTTATTTTAAATTCAAACGGAGCTATGTTTTACAACTTTAGGAAAAGTCATTAAAACTAATTTCGATAGAATAAGCTCAATGAAGCATTACGAAAAATACATGAAGTCGTTAAAGCGCAAAACGATCATTTAGTATATAAAAAAGGTAAATAAAATAGTCGGCCTATTCTTAGCATAAATAATTTCGATAGAATAAGCTCAATGAAGCATTACGAAAAATATATGAAGTCGTTAAAGCGCAAAACGATTATTTAGTATATAAAAAAGGTAAATAAAATAGTCGGCCTATTCATAGCATAAACAGTCGGCTCTTTCAAAAAATTGTTTGGTTAAATGCATAAACTTAAGTTAAACAATTTTGACAAAAGCTTTAATCTGTCATTTTTTGTGTAAATGAAGGGCAAATATATATATAAGAATGCAGCATGTTTCTTTTATCAAATAAAACATTACACTTAATCTTAAAAATAAATAAGTAAACCACCAAAAAATTACTTTTCATTTTCAAAATCTTTAGTGCTCCCTTACGAAACTATTGATTTTAGTAGAACTGTACATTTTTGTGGGTTACAGGTATTCAGTGTTGCCGCACAAAGAGTTGAATACACTAAGGATCAGATACCAGTAAGTTAAAAATAATGGTATTGGCCCCTTTAAAACCTGGCTCTTTCATACACACTCTCCCCTACATTGTGTATTTAAGTGTAAATTTCTTAAAAGCAATCAGGCATTGTTTTATTATTTTTATGCTAGCGAAATAATAGCATCGATAGGAACTTAATGTGAAAAAAACCATACTAAGTTCTTTATATTTTATCGATATTATAAGGAAAAACACAAAACTGCATTGCAGGGGCAGATCCAGCCTTTTCGATGTTTGAGAAAAAGCCCTAAAATTATAGCCACAACTGCCCCAAACGTGAGAGCAAAAGGTTGGTAAAATATTTTTTGTGCTATTCTTTAATAATTTTATATTCATCGATAAGTTTTAAATTTTATACAATAATCTTTTAGGATTCAGAAGTCTTGACCTTATAATATTTGTGACTCCCCACCTTTGGTCTACAATAAAAAATAGTTTAAAATTAAGGAAAGTTGTGAGATTTAAAATTTTAAACTCAACTTTAATCCGTAGAATTGAATAATTTTTAATAATTGTTCCATTTTTTTTTACTGAGAAGGTAAGCATTCAGTGCTTTGTTTCACACTCTCCGAAAAGAAAATATTGACACATTTTTTTTCCGTGGAGCCTAAATGAGAAGACGATGTTGCAGCTCTGCGAGCGGGTTTGGCAATACCGGACATTTTTTTTTTCCTTATATATTTTGCTGTACATATAATATTTACAAATTTTGTAAATTAAAGGTGTAATATGTACAAGTTTCGCGAGTCAAAATATATGATGAAATTTACAATTAAATAGTACGCGCAGCACTTCAAGAAGATCGTAGTGATCTTATCACGAAGCCCTTACAATGTGATTGGTATATATTATGATTATGTTAAATATAGTTATATATTAAGTACAACTATACTTGGATATTCTTTAAATTAAAATAAGCTCAAGATAAAAATTTAACATAAAATTAAAGATGCAGCATAATAACTAAAATTGTTAAGAATAAAAATCAAGTGTTTTTTTTTGTGGAAAAAATAACTTTTTTAATGTATTGTTTGAAAAAGGTGAGAGTCATTTAGATAATACACATAAACGAGTCAGTTCACTTTGTAGTTGATATATATGTAATTTAATGAATAGTCTGTTAAAAAAATTCAGAATATTTGTTTAAATTCAGTATCAGATTTTCTTTTCAAAGAATTTTGATTATCTGTATTGTAAATTGATTTATTTTTAGTTACTAGTTTGTTGTATAAATAAGTAACCCGATAAAAAATTGAGAATTGGGAAAGTTTTGTTTTTTTGAAAGGTGTAATAAAGTTTCTTGTTTTTCTTGTGTTATATTTATTAACGCTATTTATAAAAAAGTTATGTAAAAAATGATTTGGTACTTGACCTAACATTAAATTTTAGCATAAACAATCTATTTTGGTAAACGTAACATTGAGAAACAGTTTTCTGTGTCATGAGTCACCCAAAGAGGTAAAGAGGAACCCAATAAGGTCTATGAGAGGGATGGAAAGGGGGCTCAATTTACAGTTATAAAAATTGTTAAAAACACTATTGGTACAACATCATTAGTCTGAGTATATAATAAACACATGAACGACTATAGTTCGAAACAGGGTTTAAACAAAACGCTTAGTTTCGGTCGAATATCCGTTGAGAATAAAATCCAGATTAACGTTCAGATCAAACCTCCATTAAACGTCGAGATTTAAACATATTTTCGACGTCTATTAAACTATTTAGTTAACATTTTAAGTTTATGCTATAATTAAATATATATTTATATAAAATGTTGTTCAATTGAATTTATTGGTAGGATTCAAAATATTCAATAACAAGATTGCACACATAAATTTAATAGTTTGCACAATTAAGTTTAATAGAATCTTTGAACCATAGATAAGATTTCCTACTAATTTTGAGACCTTTGTTCTTATATTTTTCTCTCTTTTATAACCAATTGTAAAGAAAGAAACTGCAATAGCCGTAAAGAAAGTAAAAATTGCGAAGAAAAAAAAACTGCAAATAGCCGGTGCCGCAAAACTTACATTTTCTAACAAACGGTTTGCGCGAACCGGCTGAATTTCTTTGCTGATTAAATTTAAAAATTTTTAAATAAAAACGACACAATAAAAACCGGGTTGCATACTTTGATACCCTATGCTAGCTAAGAATCGGCAGGAAAATACGCAACCTGATTCGCTGGTTAAAAGTTGAAATAAAAACCGAAGCAAATGTCAAACAACGTTGTCTTAATTACATTATTATAAAATTATTTGCCTTTGAATGTCTTTAAAACACATGTATTTAGAATAGTCTAGTCAATACAACGTCCATTGGCCTTAATCCTGGATCTGAACTTTGAGCAAGTATTAAAATGTAGATTTCTATTATTTCTAGCTTGATCTACTGTGAAATATTTTTCATCCATGATGAAAAGAACAGGCATCTTCTTTTTTCGACTTCCAAAAACAATTTTTCTAACGTTTAAGTCTCGGACTTTGTAATTGATCAGTTAAAAGAAAACTTTGTGTTTACACCAATGATTTTGCACCAATAGTGTTTTAAACAATTTTTCTTATTGTAAAATCATTTACATTGAACTTCTTTGCTATTACTCTCATGGACCTGATTGAGTTTCTCTATGAACGAGCTTTGATGTTATTGATGAGTTTTTTTTTGTGTAATTGTTGGCTTTCTTTTTAACATAACCTGAATCTTTCAATCTTTTTTTGACACAGAAAACTGTTTTATAATGTCCGGCATTGTTGGAAATTTTCCCTACCCACCCCAAGCTTATTAAGACCCCACCGTTTAATAGTTTTTAGTTATCAAAAAAAAAAAAAAAGAAGTGAAAATTGACCTAAAAAATTTATCAAACAAATTATCTCAGTGTAAACTGGCTTTAGAAATCACCGCCCACGTAGACCTTGATTTATCGAAAATGAGCATTTAATTTATTTCTCACCAAAGTAATAAACTTATATCATCATATTAAATCCTATTGAAATTATTATAAAACAGCTGTTAGAAAATGGGCATTTGACTGCAAGCCACGCTAGATTTAAAAAGTTTTATGCATGTTTTGTAAAAAATATTAGTTTGGATTTATAAACTGAAATTTTTAATAAAAAATACTTATATTGTAACATAAAAATTCTCTCTCTCCCCCCCCCCCTTTTATTAGATCTGGAATGAAATTCCCCCTCCCCTCCCCTTTTGTATTAAGGACACGAGAGTACAAACATCAACTAAAACATAGAGTTTTGGGCATAAATAAATTTATATAGCATTAGCACCAGAGTTAAGGTCAGATGTTAACCAGGTACTAGCTTACTTAAATTAGCATAGCCAATTTTTTTTTAACTACATGAATGCTACAATAACACAATATTAGATAAAATTTGAAATATATTGAATATAAAACTAGTTTAAAATAATATAAACCCTTGTAAATTATCGGCCTCACATTTAGGGTTATAAATTTTGCAAAGCACTTTATTTGATTTAAATACAAACATATTCGACTTTGAAGCTTGCTCCATATCTAAAAGTTATATTTCTTAAGCATTCCTGACTGCTAAATGTTTTTCTTATCTTATAAATACTACTCTGATAAGGTCAATTAATAAAATAAAGAGTAAAAACGCGCTGAACAGTAACAAGAAACCACTATTGGCGTAACCTTATGAACAACTATAGGTTAAAATTGACAGAAGAATCGAGAATTAATACTACAATATATATATATATATATATATATATATATATATATATATATATATATATATATATATATATATATATATATATATATATATATATATATATATATATATATATCCTACAAAGGAGGATTAAAAAAAAATGTAATTCTCTAAAACTTAAGGACTAAATAAAAAGTAATATGAAATATTACATTTTATTTAGTCCTTAAAATTCAGCGTTAAAGATTGCATAATGTCAAATGATTAAAAAAGTTAAAAATTTTTATAGTTAGGAAACAGAATAGGCACGTGTCATCGCATAGTTTGTGGTAAAAAAAAATACAACTATGAATATATTACAAAATACTGCGAATAACGGGAAATAAAGGTGCGTTGGATGTTTTATGGGCAGTCCACATCCGTTTTTTAGAATGATGATAATGATAAAACTTAGAAATGCGAAATCTCTCTACTTCTAAACCATGGGCCAATACTCTAAATGACAGGCAATTTAGTTTTCATATTTAATAATGTAAATAAATAAATAAATAAATAAACGTCATAGTAAAAAAAAAGCTAGTAAAAAAAAAAAAAAAATTAAACCTGTCGAGTAACTCCCAGTCTTCACCACCCCATTTAGTTTTGAACTCTCTTGTATTCATTCCACCGACTCGATCGAAGTCATACTTTGTAATGGAAAACAATCCGTATCCTTCGTTTTCCCATAATCCTAAGAATGCGCGGTAATAAAATGCATTATAAAAAACATAATTTTAAAATGCGCGTCTAACTAAATACCTTAAAAAAAAATTTACTAAACGAGAAATTATTGTTCGAGGGAGAAGGGTTAGTCTTTTATTTTAGAATTCTTTTTATTTATCATTATATATTTTATATTTATCATTAAACATAATTTATATAACACAAACCTCAACTAGTATTACACCCTCAGTTAAATCTAAAATTTAAATATCTTAAATAAGTTACCATATGGAAGATCGGGTGTGTATCCACAACTTAACCTGTGAACCATAGGAGCAAATGCCATTTTTCCTTTAATGGTATGCTTAAAAAAATTTTTAACATGCTTTCAAAATTCGTAAAACACAAGGTTTTCAGCTAAAGTTATTTTTAATTTTAGCTACTCTTTCCAGTAGGTTGACATGAAATAGTAACCGCTGACGTCAGATAGAAACCGTTGAAAACGAATTATAAAACCGCATAATTTTTTTTATTTTTTGAACTTCTTTCTAAAAATGATTAACTATTTTTTATTGCATTTACACATCCTTTATTTCATATCAAAATATCACTGCAAAAATATTGGTGGTTTACGAATTTGTGTGTACAGGAAAGATTAGCTTAAAAAACCTTGAAGTAAAACTAACTTCATAACTTCAATTGAAAACCTTTAAAAAAGAGTGAGTATAGGTACAAAAAAAAATTATTAAAAAGATAGACATAAAAATAAATCTTTTAAAACTAATATTATGTATTAAATCAATTCAATATAAATTTACCTTACGAATGCTATCAAATAAATGAGAAGGTATATCAAGATGCAAATCACATGTAAAGACAATATCATCTACTTGCTAGAAATCAAGAATAAAAAAAACTATTAATAAAAAATAACAATTTTTATTTAATAATTAAAGTTATTAACTATGTTAAGTATGACAAATATTACTTTCACAAGATTTGCACCAGCTTGAATACCTAGAGCACGTTGAAATGGTCCATTTAGTTTAACAACTTGATACCTAATAAAGTATAAAATAAAAATTCAAAATTTGAAATTCGATTTAATACTTTTTCTTCAATTAAAGTTTTGTTAAAAGTTTATTTTGTTACAATTTGTTTGTTAATATACATTTTTAGCTTCTAATTTTTTTTGGTAATCTTGATGATTTCAATTTGTTGATGACTTTAATAATAGTTTTAAATTCTTTTTTTTTTTTTTTACATCAATTAATAGATATATTTTGGTACTTTTACAATTTTTTATCATAATGATAGCTTGGCTTTTTTTAAATCTTTTTAAATTTCACTTTCACTTTCTTTATTTCTTATTTTTATTTGATATAATTTATCATAACACTTATATAATTTTTCCTGATTCATACAACTTTTTTTTCTTTGCTTTGCTTTAGCAAAGTGAATTTATTTTTATTTTAGGATTAATCATTTCTTTGATTAGTTTTTTTATTTGTTTTAGGATATCATTCTTTTAAATAGTTTTTAACTATTCAAAATAAATGTAAATTTTTGTTTATGAAAAAATAAATGAATTACAACAAATATACAACATGTGACACATTAGTTTGTTAAATTAGTGACACCTCACCAGTAACCAAAATAATAAGATTATTTAAAACTTACAGTATTTGACTTGTTTAACCATAAAAAATATTAGGATTGACATTTTAATTCTTATAATGTTTAAATAAACATTTTAATAAGGGTGCAATAACACCAATATCACAAAATGCAAATCAAAACTAATCAAAAAAAAAAAATTATGATTTCAAAGTACCTGAAATTGGTATCCAAAATACGGTATGCAATACAATGCAAAGATTGATGACATTTTAAAGATATAACTCAATAAAATTCGAGACAAAAAAAAAAGCAAACGTTTCTAATTTACAACTAACCTTGAACCAAGGTAAGTCAAATCAAATTTTCCTCAAATGAAATTGAAACTTTTTTTGGGAACTACCTTATTAACACATACAAATAAAAATGAATTTGAATATTTCATCTTTGTTAAATACTCCATCATCTCAGTCAAGCTGATGGAGTTTTTAACAACTAATTAAAGCAGAAACAACCAATCATTAGACCTTTGATTTATAGCGTAGTCAATTTTACACTATTTTATTTTTGATTTATAGCATAGTGAGTTTTACAGTACTTTTTAAAACTTTTAAATTATTTGCTTCATACGCTTCAATATTTATGGCATCCAAATATTGTTTATAGGACTAGTAACGATGTGATGGTAAAATGATAACAAATGTATCAACAAAATACTACTTATCCTCAGGACATAGGAGCTGCTCTGAAGTTGGAGGCAGAGCTATTTGGAGCTGGTGTTTTTACAAGATGTTGAGCAAGAATGAAATATTTCCAGGCAGAGCTGGGTCTGAGCTAGCTCTACTCAATCTTTAAAACTTTAAAACATTAATATATTTTCAAGATTACATTGAGTTGGTAAGATATATAAAAGTTGGTACATTAAAGTTGTTTATATTTACGTTAGGTAGATAGATAATCATATTTTAAAGATATTTTTTTATCAAATAGGTAAGTACATAAATTTAATAAAACTGTTACCTTGGAATTCGACTTGAATGAAGAGATTTTTCAATATCCATATCTGTACTGTTAAAATCAACAATTATAACATTGATATGACTATCTTTGGTTTCCAAATAAATCTAAAACAACACCTCCCACAATTATACAAGTACATATTAAAGCAAATAAAAATTGTTATTGTAAATGATACACACAATACCTGAATAATGCATTAATAGCAGGTATTTTATTAGAAGTCAGTCAAGTCGTTGTGATTGCAGCATAAAATTACCAGAATGCACACTCAGTGAATAGCTATTTTTCAAATTACATAAGTGTATTGTGTATCCTTGTTTAAATACAGTTTTTGTTGTTGTTGTGTTTTATTTATACCAAGTATTCTGTGTATATTATGTATCAAGTGTTCTGGTTACATCATGTACCAAGTTTTCTATGTAGTTCTAATAATTAAAATAAAAATTTATTTTAGAACTTTAAAAAACCAAAAACCAAGAGTTAACTTACATTTTCCATATTTCTAATAAAATGTAATAGCCATCTTCCCTGATCTTTAACTGAAGTAAATACTGATATATATATCTTTAAATACTATATATATATATATATATATATATATATATATATATATATATATATATATATATATATATATATATATATATATATATATATATATATATATATATTTATATATATATATATATATATATATATATATATATATATATATATATATATATATATATACACACACACACACACAAAAGATTGTTTGTGATTGGCATAACGTTTTTTCCATTTGCCCTCGGTTAAGCCAATATAATCTAGGTTAAGTCAATATAATCAATATAATTATACCTATGAATGGCAAATGCTTATAAAAAATATTATTTACAAATGCATTGTTTCCTCGCAAAACAACCCTGATAAACATTATCACAAACAATAAACATAAAAAATACTCAAAAGAGACTATGCTGTCTAAATATATTTGGCAACTAAAAGAAAAAAGTATTAATTTTAAATTAAACTGGTCTATCCTAAAAACTGCGCCTGCCTATAATAAGATTTCCAAAAAATGTATACTATGTGTACAAGAAAAATTTGAAATTATTATTCATTTAGATCAAGAAAATTTACTGAATAAAAAATCAGAATTAATTTCTAAATGCAGATATAAAAATAAGTTCCTTTTAAAAATTATAAAAACAAATGACCAGTCCAAATTTATCCTAATTCTAAAGAATTCTTTTCATGATTTTTTAATTATCTAATGTCTAATGTAGTTGATGCAACTTCCTGGTTGCAAAATACTACAGTTATTATATAATTAATTATAACAATTCCCAACTTCCTGTGAAATAATTTTTCTATAATTTAAAAACTTTTTTATGTTTAGACATTCTTCCTGATGAACCTACTGATCATGAAACACAGTGTTGAAGTAATCAAAAATTAGATAAGTGTTTTTACAAATTTATTATTGCTCTGTTCTTTTAGAACATTTAGCACTCTGTAGAATACACTAACACAATTTATATATAAGACATGCTATCGAAAAAATCTGCCCACCTTTTGCGGTGTGGTAAAGCTAGTTAACGGTCGTTTTTTGAAATTATTTTTTTGTGTGTTATAGTGTTTGTATAATAGAACATTTTGGCAGAAAAAAATAATTAAAAATATTATTTAGTTTCAAAATGTCAACCGAGCAAACTAAACAAAGATTTTTGATTGTGGACAAACACTTAAAAAATCCAACTTTATCGAATAGAAAGTTGGCGAAATCATTAAAAATATCAAGAAGAACTGTAGATACTTTTCTTAAACGGTTTACAGAACAGAAAACTATTCAGAGAAAACAAGGAAGTGGTCGAAAAAAATGCACAGCAAATCCTAGAGCTCTCGAACGGTTGGAGACTTCAATGGAAGAACATCCTGATTGGTCTGATATATATCAAGCGAAAAAACTGAAGGTTTCCAATTTTTTTGCACACAAATGGCGACAGAGACTTGGATATCAAAGTTTTAAAGTAGTTAAAATGTCAAATCGAAACGATAAACAAAATTCAACCGCAAAGAGTCGAGCTCGAAAGTTGTATGACAACTTGTTAACAAAACATAATGAATGCATTTTGATGGATGACGAAACTTATGTTAAAATGGATTTTAAACAAATTCCTGGGCAGTGCTACTATGCTTCTAAAATAAGAGGAAATGTGAGTGATAAATACAAGTATGTAATGAATGATAAATTTTCGAAAAAATTGATGATTTGGCAGGCACTTTGCTCTTGCGGAAAAAAATCGCCAATTCATGTTTGTTTGGGCACAATGAAATCTTCGGAATACGTGAAATGTTGTCTTTCTCGTATAAAATAACTAATTAAAGCTCATAGAAGTACTTCAGTATTGTTTTGGCCTGATTTAGCCACAATACATTACTCAAAAGATGCTCAAAAGTTTTACGATGATAATGGAGTGATGTTGGTTCCGAAAAAGATGAATCCTCCAAACTGCCCCGAATTACGTACTATTGAAAAATATTGGGCCATCATGAAAAAGAAATTGAAATTAAGTGGAAAAACAGTAAAATCAGCTACAGATTTGAAGAAAAAATGGGATTACGCTGTTAAAACTTACAAAAATCATTCTGTTCAGAAACTTATGGGAGGCATCAAAAAGAAAGTCAGAATTTTCTGTAAAACTTAATTTTTTTTTTTCTCCCCCTTATTAATATGTAATCTTTACAGTCTTAATTTTTCAGAAATATATTGATTTAAATACATTTAAGCTTTCTTACATCCTTTTTTGATCAAGAAAGATGGGCAGATTTTTCCGATAGCATGCCTCTGGCTAATGGATGCTAAGATTTTCCTTTCAAATTGATACTGGAACAGAAAAATTTGATTACCTTCTTTTGTTAGTAGACAACTCGCATTATCAACTTAATGAAATTGGTCGAGCAATTTTTGGTGGTTTACCTATTGTTACTAATGATTGCGCCACTAATCTTTGAAAATTGCGAAAACTGATATTATTATCTTTCAATTTCATGTAGACAACATAAGCATTGCAAACAGAACTATTAATTAGACCAAAAAGAATCCAGTGCCACCACTTTAGAGATTTCCTGGATGTACCATAAAGAGAAGAAAGAATATCAGCTTTGTCAACACCCTCCCATATAAGTGTTATAGCCTTTAACCGCCTGAGGACATAAGATCATCACAATGCTGCCATCTTTATTTTTTCTTTTGATCTCTTTTTTTTCAGTGCCATGAAAGTTAGATATGACATGCACTGGACTATTATCCATCCATTTATAAATTATAATGCTATCTTTATAAATTTATCTTTAGCAATGCTGTATTATTGTTTTCATTGTTTGATTTGGAAGAAAAACTTAGCTCTTTGTCATCTTGCTCAGCTTGAATTCGGTCTACTAATACAAAATCTTCATCATCTGAATCTGATGACTCCAAATCACTGTAATTTTCTATATCTTCTAAAATAATATTCGCAACTTCAGCAGCAGAGTAATATTTTTTTTGACTCATTTTTTACTTTTTACTAAAAGATTCCAACAAATTAACATTTCATACAAAAAAAGACTTTAAAAAGCCTGATGGGACCTATTTGTCCCACAACTAGTTACCAAAAAAAAAAAACAATATAAGAATGATACTGTAGATATAAAGTATTATTTTTATTCTGCTAGGATTAAATAATATATAAAAAAAGTTTCAACGGTAGAACTACAAATTATACTATAATTTACTAAATCTAAGAAACATATTTTGATTGTCACTGTTTTATAAATGAAAAAAATTAACTCAAAAAACCTGTGAATAAGACAAAAAGTTGTTTTCAAGTATTGCCCAACTATGTGACTAATTTTTCTATTATTAATTTTTTGGCAGATATAAACAAAAGCTGAACCTCTATATAGTTTTAAATGCTTTGCTTGTTTGGCAGTTTTGTTTTAGTCAATAAGTTTCATCTTCATTCCAAATAATATTTGGGTAATTAAAATCACCAATAATCATTAAATTTAAGTATTTTTTATTGATCACTTCCTTTTTGCAGTTTTTATTAATTCATTAATTAAATTGTTTACTAAGTCACTACTGTTTGGTGGTCTGTATATACATCAAATTAATGTTTTTATTTTATGAAGTACTAAGCTACACCATATTTATTCAACTTCTTTAACTATAATTTGGCGAGGAATTATTTAACCAGATTTATCACATTTTAAGGCAGTCTGTCTACCAGAATTGCTCATCTTTAACCTATATAATTTCAATGAGCAACTCAAATTGACGCCAGCTGACCATGACAGCATATCTGGCAAATTATTTTATGCCGCACGCTTGAACTAGTCGAAGCTCTAGTTACAATTTTTAACCATTGTGTCAATAAATGTATTGTACTATCTGAGTGGCTTTATGCAAACATCATACCCATTTCAAAAGTCGATAACCCATTTCTATTAACTGACTACCAAACTTTTGCTACCAAACTTTTGCTACCAAACAGTTGCTATAACATCTGCAACATGCAAATTAGTTGAATGTATCTTTGCAAAACATATTATATCTTATGTGCAAGGTAAATTTTTATCAAATAGTCAATTTGGTTTTCTTCCTGGAAAAAGTATAACCGATGCCATCATACAATTGACTCCAATACCTTATGAGCTGCAATGTTCTTTGGTTTTACAAAAGCATTCGACCACATCAACTACATTGTTCTCATACATCAACCTACCGCCATGGTTATCATTCTGGATTGCCAAGTGGCTTTCCCACTTTGTCTTTACCACTTACAATGCAATTGTCCTCATTTCCACATCCAATAAATTTTCAAATTCAACAATGTTTTTAAACACATATCTACAAAAGTTTATCCCCCACCTACATAATGACGCAAATTAACACGGTGCCAACTCTAACCTTTATGTTATCTGAAAACATTCAATTCCTTGTCAATAGATTACTTCAAAATGTTGTATAATTAGTTTGTATAATAACAACAATAACAACAACAATAGTTTGATTATTTTATTTAATAATTCATTATATTAAATAAAATATTAACAACATTAAAGAATTAAAAAATATTAATTTAAAAAAAAAATTAACATCAATAAACTGTCTTATTCATACCTGGAACAATCACATGTATTGAAGCATCGACATTCCATTGAAAATTGCGAGGTTCATAAAGCGCACCAGAAATGTCTTGATATACATATCGAGAAAAACGAAATGAATTCTCTGGATAAAACAAGTTTTATCTATATATATATATATATATATATATATATATATATATATATATATATATATATATATATATATATATATATATATATATATATATATATATATGTATATATATTTATATGTATACATATATATACATATATGTATATATATGTATATATATATATATATATATATATATATATATATATATATATATATATATATATATATATATATATATATATAATTTTTATTTTTATATATATATATAACTTTTATTTTTAGAAAAAGGTTAAGAAAGAGGATTTGAAAGAAAACAAAATTAAAAAACATTATTTGCTGTTATTTTGGTTTGAATGGTAACATTGGATCCATAAGAGCACCCAATGAAAATATTATGTATAAGTTTTTATAAGTGTGCAGTGATATTTATTTCTTTTGTTGTTAGAAACATACCTTTTCCATCAACATACAAGTCCTAAATAAATTAAAAACATTTTCTATTTCTTTTTCTAGTATTACTAATAGGTTAGTTTTTCTATAAAAACAAAACAAGTAAATTAAAATTTATCAACTAACTAGTTCAACCAGGTAGCGATTGCCTTTGACAACATCATGATTCTCTTCTATATTAATAACTTTTTTAAGAGAATATTTCCTGAAAAACCATAAAAATTAATGCAAATATTGAATGTTGAAAACAAGAACCTCTAGTTTTTGAAAAAAATTACTTGTTATATTTATTCTTCACTATTTTCATGTAGCGATTAACAATTGATAATGCAATCTAAATAAAATTAAGAAAACTAAAAAATTTTACAATTTATTACAATTAAGGAAGTAAAAATATATTTAAGAAGAAATAACTTGTTTCTCCATGCAGCAACCTTGTTCATCAAGGTTTGTGTTTAGGAATTAAAGAGTTGGGAGAGGGTTGTAACCACAATAAAGTAGCCTCCTCGACTGTAGTAGCCTTCTTCTTCTCCCCTTTCCTGTGGAGGCTAACAACATTAAATAATAATAATAATAATCATATAACTCATTTAGAATTAGGAATAATATAGAATTAGGAATAAAATTGAAAATATTTTCAAAAGCAATAAAATAAAACCTCAGTTGACAAAACCAAATTCCCATCACTTTTACATGTAGAATGTACTGAGCTGTAAATATATTTTAACCCTCGTTCCATTATTCTTCTTAAATAATGCACTGCTGGCCCAAAAACATCATACAATCTGATCATTTCAAGAGTACTTGCAAATGAAAAATTATCGCTCCTGCCATTTTTAAAGTACACCTTTTGGTCAATTTTCTTATGAATTCTATCATCAAACCTGGGATGTCTATAATTTAATGGACTCCTTGTAACTGGCTTTAAATAGCTAAATTTAGAAGATTCAAATGATCTAGAAAAATTGTATTGTTCCACTCTGCTCCATGTTCCATTCCAAATCTTTGATTTATTTATATTAGATTCGATAACAACTGGTTCAGTTGGCAGAATATCTTTTGAAACATGTAAATTTGAATCAACAGATATATTTTTTATAGTTGAAATTGTAGTAAAAATGTGTAAAAGTTTGCGACCAAATAAGTTTTTTGGGGTTGCATTTAACTCATTGATAATATCCTGTTTCTTTGTAGTATTTATATTTTCAACTTTATTATATAACTTTTTGGGAAATGGGTGTAAAGAATTTGAAAGATTATTTACAGACTGAATTACTTTTGAAAAAATGGGAACAAATTTATGCTCTAACTTTTTAGTATTTAAACTTGACATGTATGAGTTTGCATGGCGATAAAAGCAATCATGGTAAGGAACCATATGAGTCAATTCAGTGTTATCACTTGGATATACAGCAGTTTCATGCACTAAATGAACTCCTTCATAACGCTCAGGTACAAAATCAACTAAATAGCTTGGTTGATAATCAATTTGCGGTAATAAACCTTCGAAGTCAGTTAAATTTACTAAAGGAACTAAATGAAATTTGTCCCTGTCATCTGCTCTCCCAAATTTATGAACTGATTTGTTGAGGGTATAAATACTTTCCATTGAATTATTGAACGAAAAATGATGACTAACCATAGTTTCAGGAATGTAGTCTGCAATGTCATTGATATCGGTTATATTCTCTAATGACATATAACTTGAAATATCAGCAGTGGTAATAGTTTTGACACGAATCCAGCCAGGAGCAAGCCATGCAAGCAAGAAGTGATCCTTAAATGCTGCTTGTTTGTGTAATGCTTCAATAAAGTATTTCTTTCCAGCTTCCAAAAATATTTCTTGTGAAATTTGCGTTGAAAAGCGCTTAAAATCTCCAACATCAGTATTTGCTGGTTCTTCTTTAGTGCCAACATAGACTATTTTTTGTGTAGAAAATATATCAGTAGAATTGCTGAGCCAAACCTCACAGTTATCATCACATGATACAGCAAAGGTATAATTACCTATAATATAAGAAATTCATTTTTTAATCTTTTCAAATCTTGAAGAATATTTAAAATTTTTTTTTTTAATTTTACAAAAATTGTTTTCTACTCCTATCTATTTCAAACAGAGCTTACAAAGTTTTTTTTTTTTATCAAAACTTTTAAATTTAAAACAAGCTAATATTTTCCTGAATCCATTTAAGATTGTAAAAACATTCTAAACAACTTTGAGAAAAGTTTTCAAAATTATAGTTTTAACAAAATATTTATTAGTATTATAATCTTGCCAAACATCCAAATATTATAATCTTGCCACTTAAATATCCAAATGTATTTTTATTTTCAAACATTTTAATTAAGTTTTTACAAGTTAAACTGTATGTCTCTAGCCAAATGAGCTCTTTATAACTGTCTCTTAAGTTCAAACAAATATTAAAGATTTTTTTACAAAGAATAAAAATAAATACAAAAATATCACTACTACCACAGGTTTTTTATTATTATTATTATTTGTTAGTAGTCATTTTTATAAATTTTTAAAAAGGTCAAGCATCTTAGATGTGTGACTCCTAGGAAATATCTACTTAAAATATTCAAAACGATTTAAATTGTGTTAAAACTTTTAAACTAAATTTTCAGTTGTTTTACTTATTTTGGGCCAGCTTTGACTAAGGTGAACTTGCTACAAAAAATGTTTGCATTAGTATTAAAGTCTCTTTAAACACAAAAATTCAAGTTAGCATTATTTATTTTTATTTTATTTTTCCCATGCAGAAATTTGTTTGATCGATGATTTTACAAATGCAATTTTTGTTTGAAAAAGATGTCTAGCCTGCAGAATTAGGAGTTAGATATCTAAAATTTAAAAATGAAGGTCATAAAATTCAAATCATATTTAAGCATCTATATGTAATAGGAGATCATTCAGTTGGTTATGCTGATATAACGACTAGGGCTTTTTAATAATTTGCAACAGACTGTTCCATTTACCATCAACTATGTGGTCAATCAGTTGTTGAGTATAACTTTAAAAATAAATTCTTAACATGATTTAATTTTTTCAAGTTCTGTGCTATCAAACCTGAACAAAAAAAAAAGACAAGAAATTGTGCTTTATCAATAGACAAAGTTTATGTAAAATTTGCATTTTTATATAAAAGTGGAAATATTTTTGGAAAAGCATCTGCAAATACAATTTACAGGTATGAGTTTTGCAATTTAACCAGGTTTTTAGATGACACTAACTTTAAAAAATTGTTTGCTAATCCAACAATGATAGAAAACATGAAACTAACATCTGGTAAACAATTTTGGAAGCTTACAAGAAATACAAGCAACGCATTTTCATCTTTTATCTTTAATATCAGCTCATTCACTTTGGTATTATTAGTCTTGCTTTTTTAAACATTGTTGTTCTTATTACTATTGATTTGAAGTCAACTATTGTGAAGTCTTATTACTATTGATTGAAGTCAACTATTTACATTATTTTTTTTTATTGTTTGTTTGTTATTTGTTTTATTTTTTTAATTTATCAAAGTGTCACTCCAAAGACTAGTTTTCAACTATATGTGTAACACCAAAACAAATTTTTAAAAATTATAAGTTTGTAATTTTTTCAATTTTATGGTTGACTTAATGAATGAAACGACATCTTGTCATGAACTGATTGATAATAACCATTTAAGTTTTCTTGTGATTCAATTAAAAACAATTTGAAAAACTAGGTCAGGGATCAGGTGGTACTTATTTTACAACTGGTTAGTTAGTTATCGAAAATGTAGATATTTAACAAGCTTGTGCTACAACTAAATATTAATGTAGAAAGAAATGATGTTCGCAACTACCTTTTATGTCTTGAAGCTTTTGATCATAGGGGATTTGATACTATTTACAATTTACCAGATCTAGAAGATACTATCAACATAGAAATTTTAAATGCTACTGTCTTTTATATTGCTGGTTATGTTCAAAAGTATTCCGCCTAAGAAATTGTAGATAATACAACTATATTAAAAAAAAGGAACTTAATTGAAAATTTTAAATAGGTGAGAACTATTTAAAATTGCAGAAAAAGTCTGATTCGACAGTTTACATTTATTGCAGATTTGTACAGATTTTCAATTTTAAAGAAACAAAATATGCCAAATACTAGCAAACATTTTATTTTAATAATTTGCATTACTTAACAACTCCAAAGTAATAATGAAACATAACCCAAAGAACTATCTTATGTAAACATTTTTGTCCATATTTAGTAAAAAAAAATTAGATTTATTGTTGTATTTTTCCAATTAAAGATTATCTTCCTTATGTTAAAAATGCAAATAATTAAAGTTTATCAAAAAATGGTTAATTAACCTCACAAAACTCATTTTATAATGATGATTAAAAAGGTTTTTTAAATAGAATTTTTACTGTGTCTTAGAATAAAAATTTTTTTTAATGTCTGCTTTCACCCTTTAAATGTGATCTATATAATAAACTAAAACTGGAATTGAAAAATTTTTGAAAAAAAATATTTTCATGGGTAGCTCAAGTCCTTTAAACACTAGAGGAATCCCTAATATTATCAACAAAAAAAAAAGTTTTTAAATGTTCATCGTGCTGGGTCTCAAAAGAAGCGAAATTATATATAAATTTAAAAAATAATCATAACTTTATAAAAAACATAAAAAAAAAAAAATTAATTAATTTTTTTTGTAAAATTGCATATTTTTATTTTTAGTTTAAAATGTAAGTTTTTAGGCAGTGAAATTTAAAATAATTTTTTTTAATTAAATTATGATTATTTTTAAAAATTTTATAAAATGTTGCTTCTTTTGAGACTTAACAGGATATACTTTTAAAGGACTTTTTTATTTGATAATATTAATGACACGTCTGATGTTTAAGGGACTGGAGCTATCCTTAAAAATTTCTTTTTGTCAAAGATTTTTCAATTCCAGTATTATTTTATTATATGTAACACATTTAGAGTGTGGGAGCAGATGTCTTAAAAAAAAGTTATTTACTAATTGTATATTTAATGTTAGCAACAGCTATACAACATTTTTTATTATTTACTAACTCGCCAATATAAAAAAATCAAAATTCCTGTACATAGTCAAAACCTTCTATAAAGAAAGCCATAGCCATAATAAATAAAATTAACTAAGCAACTAAAACAAAGTTATATAATTACCATTTTCCTAGAATCGGAAAATGGTAATTTTACATTTGACCCTAAACAATTCAACAATAGCTAGAAAGGAACTATTTAAATGAATCAGTTGATAATATACAAATTTTTGTTAAGAAATATAAGGAGACTTTATTTATTTTGATATACCTTTTACCATCTTTTAATAATATTTTTTTTTTGGAGGCTGAAAAATAATATATTCAGTTTTATTATTATTTAGAGCCAATGACACAATTGATAAGGACCTGAATTAACCTTTTATAAAGCTGTAATGGTGACTTTAAAATACATAGAAGATTGGTGTCATCAGCAAAATGATGAACATTGGAATTATTTATAGATGAGATAAATCATTAATATACATTGAAAAAAGTAAAGGTTCAAAAACAGTACCCTGTGGGATACCATATTTGATAACTTTACTTGTGTACATATATAAAAACACACATTTACTGTAATCAAAACAAATTACCAGTAAGTGGAGGATGTAGGTAACCAAATATTCTTTCGCCATAACCAGTTTCGTGCCATTGGGCAAAAAAACGACTAATGTTTGTAAAAACACTAGGATATAATGGAAAGTGCATATTCCGTTTTAAATCTTCAATTCGACTGCCACACCAACCTTCCCATATATGAACATTTAAAATACCAGGCTAAAATAAAAAAAATATTTCAAATTATTACTCTATAGAATACCTCCAATAATGCAATTAATTTTTTAAAGCAGTGGTTCAAGTTTTTATATTCTGCTCAATCCAAAAATCAATTCATATTTGATCATATTCAATTTGTTTTTCTGCAGCCTTTACTAGAGGAGAATTATAAATTATACTAAAAAAAAAAGAGTTTATTTTTAAATAGTAATTACAGGCTTTGTGGAGGTCAATATTTGTACATTGATTTTTTTTATAACTCAATCATATAAACATTGTACAAAGTGTAAGTACTTTTGTGTGTGTGTGTTTGTGAAACTACATAAAAACTCCAAAAATAATAATCATTTTATAAAAAACATCTAAAACAAAATTGTTTCGAAAAAAATCTTGTAAAAAGGAACTTTTTTCATTTTTAGTTGGAAGGTAATTTCTTATGCAGCAAAATCTAAAATAGGAATTATGTTAAATGGCTTTGGTCCAACCCTAAAAATATTTTGTATTCAAAAATTTTTTAAATCCATTGTTATTTTATTATATAGAACATCATTAAGTTTTTATCATTTAAAACACCCTTTTTATGTACAGGTTTATTGGAATAATTTTCTGAAAACCAATTTGTATTATGTATAAATCTAGAGTGGAACTAGCATTACAAAGTCTTACATAAGAAAAAATTTATTTTATTTTGTTATAAATTATAAAACATTCTTTTGTTAATTTTTGCATTATTTATGTTATATTTTGCATCATTTATGTTATATTTTTGATGTTTTAAAAAATTCTTTAAAATAAAAATCATTAAATTTTTTCTAACCTGCAAAGTATGATAGGTATAAAGTTGGTATAACTAAAAACGGAACAAGATATTTTTCCTTAACAAGATGTTTTTCCTTACTACAAAAATTTATTGCAAGTTTTATTGCAGTTTATAACAGTTGTATTATTTACTTTTTAAATATAAAATATCAGACTATGATTCAGAAATCAATGTTTTTTATTTTTATAATTTTCTGTAGCAAAACATTTATCAACTTTAATTTTTTTTTAAATAGAATCTTTTTTTATATAATTTTTTTTAAATAGAATCTATTTTGAAATATTCTGGTAAGACATTTTTGAATTGATATTAAACCTAAAAAATATACTTTAACTCTACAATTGTAATATTTTAAAATGTTTGTTCAGTTTGCAAATAAGTATAGAGGTTTCTATTAACTGGGTTGTGCCCTAGTGCAATGGTCTTGCTTGCCAATAATTAATACTTTGACGGATTATAACAGAATATGTCAAGATGGTTTTTTCTTGAAGTTGAATGAATGCTCAATATGAGGACTTACGCATGCCTTGATAACTTTACTAAGCTCTGAATACTTTTTACACTTAAAAAAAATCTACCCATCTTAAGTAAGATTAGTTCAAAACTTAATTAATGTGTTCTATATAATAAAATAAAACTAAATTTAAATATTTTTTGAATAAAAAATATTTTTATTAAAAGTATGTAGTCTTGGGCCTCAATCGAAGCAATTATATAAAAATTTCAAACATAATAATAAATTTTATTTTTGAAATTTTTATATATATGTTGGGTCTGTTTTTATGTATAATAGGTGTCAAATGAAGCAATAATTCAAAAGTTTTAAAAAATCTTTTGATAAAAAAATTATTATTTCTTTATAAATTATTTTATTGCATAAAAAAATGCCAATTTTCAATGCTTTTTCAAAAAAATGAAAAACAAGTATTTTTTAATAACTTTTTTCTTATGTTTTTTATAATATGATTATTATTCATTTTATAAAAAGCAGAAAAAAAAATTATTATTAAAAAATATTATAAAAATGCTTTTTTTTATCTACACTAAAATTACAACAAAAATAATTCTCCTGTAAAATATAAATAAATATACTTTTTTAAAAATCTTATTTTTCAGCATTTTTTTAAATATGCATATTATTAAATACTAAAATATATAATTGAATTATAATTATAAACTATCGAATGTAATGTGTCCAATACGCTGTAAAGACTTTTATTATGGAAGTGTAGGTTAAAAACTTTTTACATCATTATCACATATTACTGTAAATGTTGAAAGTCTTTTTAATAATAAGGTTGATAGATGAATTTATTGTAAAGTTGATAGACTTATTTATTATAAGATTCGATAGGCTTATTTATTATGCCTAATTATCTATTTGTAAATCATAGCCATAGATAATAATATTAATAATGAAGTCATTTATTTAACAAAGTTAAATGTTAATCTATTTAAACTAAACTTATGTAAAATAAAGTGAATTGAGTTAAATGTTATTTAACAAAGAATAAATTCTATTAAACAATATTGTTTCCAAATATACCTGATTCTACCAGTTATATGATAGGAAAATGTTTTGGCTTTGAAACAAGAATAATAAAGTATATACATGCTAAAAAATGCCAAAAAAAAGATTTTGAATAAAATATATTCATTTCTATTTTTTTAGGAGAACTATTTTGTTGTAAAGATAAAATCATTTAACTACAAAACATTTTTGTTAATAAAAATGCAACAAAAAGTGTAATGTATAAATAAACACATTCATAAATATGTATATAAAAATTAATATTTATGCAAAAACAACTGCTCCATATTTGGAATAAAAAAAAATTATTTGTTTCAAATCCTGTAATTGAACATGCAACAAATCTGGAAAAAAGTTTTTTGGAAATATATATTTATATAATTAGATTAATTGTGAATAACACTTAATCCTAAAAAAGTGATGACAACATAAAAATACTATCAGTAAAATCTGAGATTGTGAAAGAATCAAAACCAAGATTACGATAAGTAAAAGTCCAGGATTCCAGTATTGAGTGCACTAATGTTGTAATGAATTACTAAACTATACTATATATTAACATAATTTCACAACTTATTCAGTAATAAAAAATACAACTGCTTATATGTAAATGTTGCAGTCGCTAAAATTTTATATACCTTTATCACTAGACAATTACAAAAAAAATTCAGAATAGTACTAAAATTATCATCATGTTGTTAGTAAACACTGGAACTATCTTTAACATTTGAAAAATATTTAAGTACTTTTTCATAAATAAAACTTACTATAGAAACTGATTTCTTTTTATTTACTAAAGAACTCAATGTTAAATATTGATTGGAAATATTTTCAGTATTATTTTTCTTTGAGTTTTTTGCTATTCGAGATGTAGCAGCTTTAGTTGTAATTAACTTTACTTTAGGCTGAAAAAAAAAAAAAAGAAGTTGACAATGCACAGTATCATTAACTATTTACTATTAAAAAAATCAATGAAAATAAAAACTAAAGACAAAAATCTTACAACATGAGTTGACTTTCCAGTTTTTATTGAGTTAACTAACATTTGAACATCAAGTGCTAATTTGTTCTCATTGAACAAGTAAAAATTGGTCTCTTTTTCATCTAAACAAAACAAGCAAGTTTTGTTATTTAATTATTTTTGCATTCCTGTCATGTTGTATTGGTATAGTGACTTCACTATATCCCTATGTATATATATATATATATATATATATATATATATATATATATATATATATATATATATATATATATATATACTATAGCTTAACTCAATTTTTAAAACTTATAGTTGAAATTTAAAGCTAAAATTAAGAGAGCTTGAATTTTGTTGGCTTTAAAAGAATTACAACTGTTTTTATTTTACAATAATTGACTATTTTAATGAGGACTCGATGAGGAGATAATGTAACAAGATTTTGGAAAAAGCAAGGATGAGAAGACTAGACATTTTGCCTGCAGGAAAGGTACTGGTGAAAATTCTTATGAGTAGCAAAAATACAGACCATGTAATTGAACTAAAAAAGTAAGCATATAAATATGAGTTTGATAACAATTATTGACAATATTTGAAATAAATATATTAAACAAATATTTGAACAATTATTGTTCAAATCTCAATATATTTGCTATAACTCAATAGGATAAACAAAAGAAGTTTTACTCCAGGAAATGCTTTTAAAAATATTGAAGAGAAACCAGTACCTAATTTTATGTGTGCAGATATTATGAGCATGTTTTGTTAACTAAATTTATGTGTGTAGCTACAGCAAATTGATTTGAAGAAGTAATATAGTGGAAATCGGTTAATAACAAGAAAATTAAAAAAATGAAGTAATGAAGCTGTTACAACTTTCATATGGAATATAAACAGCCTTTAGCAATACGCAGCAAGGTGAATTAAATTAAAAATGGAAAAAATTACCTATTAACTATTAGATAAGTGTGAGTTAAATAGATATTTTAAATCAAAATAAAGAATTTCAGGGCCAAGGAATTAAATTATAAAATTGGATTTTTTTTTTAGCATGCATTAAACACCCTTACAACATGAGTATACACATTTAAATGCGTTTTAGAGAACTTAAACAACTGTAAACACTGTTTATATTTAAAAATTGAAGTCTTATGAATCAAAATATATTATCACTAAACCACACGTAAAACATTAGGCACACATAAAAACTCTTTCAATGCGCAAAAAAAAAAAGGTTAAATGTTAAACGTTTTTAATCTAAAGATACTAACACTTTACTATAACTTAACACTAAACTCATAGTGTTAAGTTGTGATATTTTTGCTGTGAACCTTGCATTTCGAATCATTTGGTTGAGGTTTTCTAGAGCTTCTTTAGAGTTTTGAGAATTAGGCAAACCAAATTGATTTAAAAAAAAAAATTGAAATAAGTATCCTTAATCATCTATTTAATTCCTTTAGTTTATCATCTGGAATTAAATAAGAAGTTTTAATAAATTCAATAAGGATTTCATCAAGTCTTTTGTTTTTTGTTTCAAACTAATGTATTTTAAAAACAAATTCAATCTTCTCATTTCTAAATCAAGCTAAAACACTTTATAATTAAATGACATGAAAAAAGCTTATGGTGGCTAAGTAGTCACCATTGGCTTTTTTCATATGGTATATTTAGTAAAGTTTTCAAAATTGTGAATCATTAATCACATTCATTTCCAATAACATTTTGGGTATCACAAGTATCTATCCTTGGTCTCATGAGGTGTTTTATTTATACACTTTATCTGTTTAGTTTAAGATTTACTTGCTTTTATGCTTTTCAAACATAAAAGTAAGTACATTGAAACAATGGTGATAAAAATGATTACTGATCTTTCTAAAAATTTTACTTTTCAGTAATTTTATCTCAACCTTAAATTCCCGTAACCTCTTGATTCATATAAATAAATACATTAAAATTAAACACACACAAAAAATAACTTATATTGACATTATCATAAATAAGTTTTCATAATCCATCTTACATATCCATACCATCATACAACCATCTTATCTTAGGATTTTTTAGGTATAATAAAAAAATATATAGTAAGATTCTTACTATATATTTTTTTATTTTACTAAAAAAATCCTATGCTTTGGTAAAACCACTCTATTAGGCAATACTTTATTATTTAACAACAAAACGCCTAATAGACAAGTTAGAACTTTTAAAGTTTGTTTTTACATTTCAAATACCAGAATTGTTAAAAACTCCTTATAATGGGATTAAATATTTTGTATAATTTCTAGATGAACATCATCAACATTAAACATCAAGTAGATTACATTTAAATATTGAACATTTATAAAACAAAATAATCAGGAATCATACCAATAGATATAGGGCTGTAATCATTTAATATGAAAACCAGATAAAAAGCCAAAATCAAGATGAAAATAACCACTAGTAAAGACAATCCTCTAACCAACCTGTTCCTTGCCATAATTTATTTAACATTTTTCATCTAAAATAAAAATAAAAAATAATAAAGTTACTGTTACTCTAGTAACTGATTTACTACTGATTAAGCTACGCAAAAATGATTAAGCTACACATAATTCATTAATGTTTTATGGGTAGCTTAATCAGTATTAATTCAAGTACTAGATAATGTATGTATGTATGTATGCATGCATGTATGTATGTATGTATGTATGTATGTATGTATGTATGTATGTATGTATGTATGTATGTATGTATGTATGTATGTATGTATGTATGTATGTATGTATGTATGTATGTATGTATGTATTTAACCTGGCCTGCACTACAATACTGAGCTAGGTCTGGATGTTTTATTATCATAATATATTATAATAAAACATGCAGACCTAACTCAGTATTAATACTGACACTATAATGAATTATTAAAAAGCGAGTGTATGTACTTTTAATATCATTTATTTAATGAAACTAAAATTTGTATCTATATTATATATAAATTTTAAAACAATTTAAATGAAACCCAAATTGTGATTAGGCATTTTTCTTTCTATTCAAAATAGAAAGGCACTTAACCAGGTATAATTACTGAGCCTATTAAGTAAGCTATTACCCATTTAATCTATTTAATACACCATGAGACTACGCTATAGCAGTCGATAAATTGTGTTTTTGTCACTTTTATTTGTCTTTAATATAATAGAAAGCTATATTTTGTTCGAAAAAAAATTCAATTAAAAATTCATAACTATCGAGTAAAAAAAATTAAAATTAAAACAGCGTCGCTAACTATAATTATAGCAGGAGGTTTAATAATTTTAATACTAAATTTTTAATAATAAATACTAAGGTTTAATACTAAGCTTTATTGATTTACAGTAAAAAACTTGTTGAAAACAAAAAATTTGAACGAAAACACTTTCGATATTAAAATAGCGGCAAAAAATTCATATTGCTCACTTTAGCAAATGAGCAACAGCTGATTGATCTAACGTTCGAAACATTGCGCGCAAGAACAAATGACCTCTTGATTTTAGCGCATTTTAATAAAAACAAAGCTCGATTAAGCGCGCTATTTTCGGGTTTTGTCTGGTCAAGTTATATTATTTTATCTTCATGTCAAATTTTTTCTTATATTTTGTTAAAACATGTTTGTTGTTAAGTAAAATGGGAGAATGAAAAGGAAAGAGCTTATCAACAAGAATTCATGCTGATAAATAACTAAAGTTTCAAGGAAACAGATATTAATAAGTAAAAATGTGTGAGCCATTTGACATAAATACACAAGTATTAATAACAACAACAATAAACATAATAAAAAGTTGTTTAAGTGTCGATCCAGGATTTTATAATAGTTAGGAATGCGGAAATCCGGCTTTTACTAAAGAAAAAAATGCACATAATTGAGTATTGTGAGACACATAGACTATCAAACAAAAATATGCAAATAAACACAATATAACATATAAATATTCCACGTGTTTTGTTGTTTGAAAGCTTACTTTTATTATTTACGAAAATCTTACCTCACTGGTTGTAAATCGCTCCCTGCTCGACATCTCTGAGGTAAGGGAAACTGAGAATGAAGACCTCTTTTTCTGGCAATTTTTGTGCCACGTTTTTGAAGATTTTTTAAGCGTGGCATATATAGTATGAACATATTTTGCTGTGTTATTTTATGGAAATATGTATTGCCAATTGAACTTTAGTTTTACACAACTTTGACTTATTTTAATACACATATTTTTTATCTTAATAAGATAAAAATTTTTGTTGTACTAATTGCATCAAGTTTATATTGGAAAAGGGTGTGTCATTTTCCTTGCCTAATCTTTCATCTTCAAAAACCTTTTTTTAAATTTGGTATTTTTACCCTCATAATTCCAAACATATCAACCGAATTTAATGTTAATTTAATAGGTACATATTAAATTTATTACATATCTATAAAAACTCAAAGTTTAGTCAGTTCCTTTAACAAATCAATATACTAAAAATATGGTACATAAAGCCTGATAACTTTTTGTAGAATTGTTTGATTTTTATAATTTTTCACCTTTTAAATACTTTATCGAAGCTCTTTCTAATGATGTATAACAATCTAGTATTTATTCATTTAAAAAATTTTATGTTACATACATAGATAATTGTCTTAAGGTAAGTTCTAATAACAAATACTTTGTATGTTTATTAAAGGTATAGTTTTTTTTAAAACCTTGATGACAATGTTTTACTTTCATATCTGATTTTAAAATTTATAAAAATTTTTTTGTACACAAGTCAAAAAAAATTAAAAGTTGTTTGTGGTGTAAATAAACCTTTTATTGTCATTTTTAATGAGCTTTCTGGTTACATCATTTCCTATACACACTCTATTGCAACTTCTAAACACATACTTAACTACACTGTGTCAAATAAAATGCCATTGTGTTTTAGTATTGATGAAGACAATTTTTTTTGAACAATTTCAAACAGCTAAAAGACTTAAGTATATGTTTGAGATTGATAATATTGGCTAATGGTAATATGTACAACCTGCTTCATGTCCTGCTGCATTGTAAGATACACCTTTTGGGGCAAAGGCTAGGAGAAGCCAACTCCGACATAAAACACCCCCTAGCTAAGGGCTCTTGGTTGAGTAAAAGCTAGAGATGATATCTCGATAAAAATACTCATCTTGGGCAGATGTCAAGTGCATCCAGCTACTGTCTTGTAGAAGGCCTCCTAGGCAAAGACTTAAGGGGTAAACAGATCCTATCTGTTGACCAGCCTCGCACCCCTTCTTCATCAATTAGGCTGGCGCAGATGTATTTTTAAAACATTGTTTCCAGTTTAGGATGTTGAATGCTGGATCTTCTCGATTCAATGCATGGATTTTGCTTATGTCTCTGTGTTTATGACTAAGCAAATCATTCTTTTATCTCCTAATGAGGGTACAGCTCTAAAACTCAAAACATAAAAGTTTTATGGTTCTGAGGCCGGCTAGTAGTCAGGCTTCCCAAACTCTGTGGTAGCTCTCAGAGAGGCTGATTCCATCAACAGCTGAAAAAAAGTATTAACAGTGCCATGTTGCGCATGGATGGTGTCCCTGTTTGTATTTTTGACGTGCATTGTCAAAGCCATATTTGGAGCCCTTTGTTACGGCTTAGGGTTTATTAAAAGTAATGAGGCAATTGCTTGGGCTATTAAACAGTGTTCTGAGTACTATCTATGCTTTGAGTCAAGTTTTTCAATCAAATTTAAAAATGAATAAAGTACCAACTATAAAACACAAAAAACCGTTAACATCATCATCAAGTTCTCTAAACCTATCATTTACTAATATTCGTGATCTTCAAAGTAACTTTTCTTCTGTTGAGTCTTATCTCTTGCAAAGTTCACCAGACCTATTTGCTCTTTATGAGATTAATTTGAGTTCAGCTGTTTCATCTTGTGATCTTAGTGTTGATGGTTATCTTCCTTTAATTCGTAAAGACTCCAATAGTCACATGCTTGGTCTGGGCATTTACATTCGTAAGAATTCACACATTTGTCCTGAGACTAGGTTTGAATCCACAGACGATACTTTCATATCCTTTCGTTTAGCACCATCTTACTCAATTGCCTTTCTCTTTGTTCTATATTGCTCTCCCTCATCTCAAGACTGCACTCTTTTTGATGTCATTTCTGATCATATTGACCAAGCTCTCTCTCTTTATCAATCAGCCTTATGTTGTTGTTGGTGACTTTAATGCTCATCACACTGAACGGTTTCGCTCAAGTGTCAGTGACTATGCAAGCGTTAAAGCCCATAACTTTTGCCTTTCTCAATTCCTAACTCTAATAGTCAACTTTCCAACTCGCTTTCCAGACAACCCGAATCATGTACCTTCTTTACTCGAATTATGTCTTGTTTCTGATCCTAGTCCGTGCTCAGTTTCTCCACATTTACCCTTAGCTGCTTCTAATCACAGTTTGATCTCTCTAAAACTATTATCTCATTTTTCTTCATTATCTGAATCCCTCTATCATCATACCTTCTACAACTACCTTAAAGCTGACTGGGACTCATTCCGTAATTTTCTTCGTGATGGCCCTTGGGTAGAAATCTTTTGTCTTCCTGTCGACAATTATGCTTCTTACATAACTTCGTGGGTTCAGGCTGACATGAAATTTTTTATTCTCTCTCAACAATTCCAGGTCAAGTCTCACTCTTCTCTATGGTTTTCCTTACATTGTGCTGCGCAATTGCCAATTGAAACCATTGCTTTCATATCTATCAGCAAAACAGTTCTCCAGAAAACAGACATCTATTTTTTACTTCCAGAAACCATTTTAAAAAGGTTTTGTCTAACGCCAAAGTCCGCTATTCTGAGGTCATGAAATCTTGTGTTTCATCACAAAAATTAGGCTCACGTGACTTCTGGAGAATCTTTAAGAGTATCAGTAATAAGGACGAATCTGTAATTCTACCTCTCTTGTATGATTCAGACTTTGTCACCTCACCTAAAGACAAAGCTGAATTGTTTGCTAAAAACTTTTCATTAATATCTCATATTGATTCCACTAGTTGTGTTCTACTTGATATAGCCAACAAACAGGTTGACACATTGCTTGACATTCGTATCACTCCAGCTTCTGTATCTAAAGTGATTTCCAGCTTTGACACTTCTTCAGCTTGTAGCCCGGGCAACATACCTGTTATTGTCTTTCAAAAGTGTTCTCCGGAGCTATCGTCTATGCTTTTAAAACTATTTAACATGTGTTTATTTGAGTCTTGTTTTCCAACATGCTGGAAAGCGGCATTTATTATACCTATTAAAAAATTTCTGGAGAACAATCTGACCCGTCTAACTACGGTCCCATTAGTCTTTCTATCATAAGCAAGGTTATTGAATCTTTAATTAACAAATACTTAATCTCTCATCTTGAATCTACTGAAACTTGAAACTTACTTTCTGATCATCAATATGGATTTCGATCTTCTCGTTCTACAGCTGATATGCTAACAGTAATAACCGATAGGTTTTTTTGTGCATTAGATAAAGGTGGAGAGGTTAAGGTCATTGCTCTTAACATTTCTTAAGCTTTTGAAAAAGTTTGGCATGCTGGTCTTCTCCATAAGCTTTCTTCTTATGGTGTATCTGGTAAAGATTATCGAATCCTTTCTTTCCAATTGTAGTATAAAAGTTGTCCTCGACGGACATCATTCTCCTTCTTATTCTGTAACTTCAGGGGTTCCTTAAAGCTCAATCCTTGGCCCTATACTCTTTTTAATTTACATGAACGATTTTCGTTAATGTAAATTAAAAAGAGTATAGGGCCAAGGCTGATGATACTACCATTTATTCTTGTCATGATAAAAAGCCAACACTCTCGGATTGCTTTGAGGGGGCATTTGGGCTCGATAAGGATCTCACTTCTGCTACAGCATGGGGATCACAGTGGGTGGTAAACTTTAATTTAGATAAAACTCAATTTTTTTTCAGCCAATCGATTTCGCAATAATTTAGATCTTCCTATATTTATGAACGGTAACGTACTCGATGAGTCATCTACCCTTCATCTTCTAGGATTAACTCTTACTTCCGATCTTTCTTGAAAACCATATATCAAATCTGTTGCAAAATTAGCATATGCTAAGGTTGCATCTCTTTATCGAGCTCGACACTTTCTTACTTCGGATTCTATTCTCTATCACTATAAATCTCAAATCCGGCCTTGAATGGAATACTGTTGCCATATCTTGGGCGGATCTTTTAATGAAAATACTATAATGGGCACTGCTCTAAAGAGCTAGCGTCTCTTGTGCCATCAACTAAAATTCATTCTCATGTTACTCGTCATTCAATTTAGTCTCATCCTTTTTCTGTGACTGTTCCTAAGTGCTCCAAAAACTCTTATTCGTTTAGTTTTTTTCCCTCGAACATCAGTTCTTTGGAATTCGCTTCCTTCATACTGCTTTCCTGATTTATATAGTTTTCAATCCTTTAAGTGGTCTCTGAATCGTTATCTTGCTCTACAATCTTAATCTTTTCTCTTCCAGTAAGTTTTAGCTCTAATTAGTGGTTGCTTGCAGCCTTGTTGGAAGCAAAGATGTTTAAAAAAAAAAAAAACAACTTTAATAATCTATTAATTCCTTATGGCTTATTAAGTTAACCCTCTTCACAAGTGTCATTAAGAGTTTTTTTTGAAGTTTGACTAAATTAGGACACAATATACAAGGAAATTTATATCATATTGCTGGTAAAATTATCAATTTAGGAAACAATTTTGTTATTGAATATATTCACAAAATGGACAAAAAAAACAAAAAAACATTTTAATGTTATAGCAATATAATAGCAATATAGTATATTATAATATATATTATAATATATATATATATATTTATATAATATAAATTCAATGTTTAAAATACTAGATAGTAATGATCAACCTGCTGGTAGGATATCTGATACACCAAGCACATTTTATTAACATTTTTCACATTTGCAAACTGTATCTGATAGAGAGAACTAACAGGCGAAATTATTAAAGTCATTTTGAAAGTTTTATCTTTGGATTAGTTTTAAATTTTTTTGAAAAATAATCAACACACATACCAAAAAATTAGTAAAACAATCTTATATTAGGGCTCTTTAAATTTTCAAAAAAAAAAAAATGATAAGGACGGTTTTTTTAACAAAATATTATAAGTTGCCTTTCATAAAAAGCATTGTGAATAAAATTTAAAAAAACAACCTTTTCAAGAAAATTTTGAACAACATTAAAAAGAAAGGTTCTATACTTAAATTTACTTAAATTAAAAGCTCGACATGTGCTAAACTTTCAAGTAAACTATATAAACTTAATTTATAACTAACTTATTCACATAGAATATTAGATAAAAATTGTAAAAACATTTTGTAAAACAAATTATTATTTTATTTGTCCCTAGTTTCTAATGTTTAATAGTTTCAAACACGAACGTAGGAAAGTACGGCAAGTTAAAACTTTTATCATCGTTGGGCAAAAAAAATAACTTACTTAAATTTTTAATACCAAAAAATATTTCAGGAGGAGCTATTTTTATCAGATTCGTTAAAAAACTTAGAATATTTTGTTAGCAACATGATAAAATTGAAAGTTTACTTTTCGATTTTTTATCGCCCTTAACAATTGCGTGTTTTACAGATCTGTCCTTAACCACATCGAGTAGGTTTTACTTAAAACAACAAAACAAAATTAAAACTTAAACTTTGAAATGCAAAGCTCTTTGAAAAGCTTTGAAGAAAAATCCTTAGAAACGTAGCTTTTCTCCTGCGGAAGGAGGGGTTGTGTAATCACGCCCATATATATATATATTTATATATATATATATATATATATATATATATATATATATATATATATATATATATATATATATATATATATATATATATATATATATATATATATATATATATATTGGCTTGGGGAATATATTCGTAGCGTTTTTATCAAAGACTTTTATTTAAGGGAAATCTTTACTTATAATAATAAATTAATCAATTATGTATTCACCATCGCTGTTTACGACCTCCTCCCACCTCTCGACCAATTTGTCAATGCCTTTCCGCCAAAAATTGCCCGGTCTAGTATCGAAGAAGTTATTGACCCAGTTTTTAAGGTCCTCTTCATTATCGAAGGTAACGCCCCTCATATGGATCGACAGAGATCGGAAAAGATGGTAATCTGTGGGTGCAAGATCCGGAGAATACGGCGGATGCTGAAGGACTTCCCATTCGAGCTCTTGGAGCGTGGCTTTGACGACTTGTGCAACATGGGGTCTGGCGTTGTTGTGAAGGAGTATGGTTTGGCCTTGTCGATGAGGTCTTTTCAGTTGAATAGCTTCATTTACGCGGCGTAGCTGGGCTATATAGAGCTCCTTGGTGATCGTGACACTCCTATCGAGCATTTCCCATTGCACCATGCCCTCCCAGTCCCACCAAACACATATCATGATCTTCTTTGGATGAAGATCACGCTTGACTCTGGGCTTTGGCGTATCTCCTGGCGCCACCCATTCCTTCCATTGCTTCATATTAATGTATATATATATATATATATATCAAGGCCGTAGACAACTTTTTTTGATGTTTGAGCTAAGCATCTTTGAAACATAAAGAAAACTCCATATTGAAGTATGTTAATATATATGAGGAATGAGGATGCTATACATAAAATTGTGGTGATTGGAGACTGAGAACAACAAAAATCCCAAAACGTTAGCCTCACAGCCCCAAAGAGGAGGGTAATAAGTCAAATTTGTTTTGTTTTTTCAATCTTAAACTTAATTTATATTTATGGACGAATTTCAAATTTGATTCAATAATCTTTTGTTAATCGACTTTTATGACTTTATAAAGATTACAGCCCCCTCAATTTGAGAGGTGTGTAAACTTTATAAGGTCATAAAAACCGGGGACTAAAACCTTTGAGGTCTTTTTGTTTTTTGTTTTGTTTTGTTTTTATAACGTCAGAACTCGTTCCACCGTAATTTTAGTTTGTAATTTTTAAACGGTTTTTAAGTGACAAAATACACTATGGCTGATGATTGCAGAAAGGCATGAAACTCAGAATTCCATCAAAAGTTGTTTTTATTCATTTTATATAAATATATATATATATATATATATATATATATATATATATATATATATATATATATATATATATATATATATATATATATATATATATATATATATATATATATATATATATATGTTCAAAAGTTATATCAAACTCCTTCCCAGAATTATGCGTGTCAGGGTGTGAAAATGCTTTTGTTGAATCTTTTAAATACCTTGGTCATATAATTAAAAATGACCTTACCGATGATCTTGATATAATCAAAGAGGTGAAGGACATTTACACACGTACAAATATCTTAATTAGACGCTTTCATTTATGCTCTACCAGAGTGAAGGTTAAACTGTTTTAAGCATATTGTATTTGTTTATATGGTGTTACTTTGTGGCAAAATTATAATGATAAAACAATGGTACGCCTTCAGTATTGCTACAACAAATGAGCTAAAATGTTTTTCGGAGACAACAAATATGATAGTATATCTTACATGCTTTTAGAGCTCAGATTACCATCTTTTCATACAATTATCTTAAACTATAGACATGATTTTCGTAAACAGTTGATGGCTTGTACCTTGGTGAATCACTCTATGCATTCACTTAATGAAAGTTTAAACTAATACTTTTCTTATAAAAACTATGGACCTGGCACCTAATTTGTACATGCCTGTTGTCTGAAATATATTTTATTTATATATATATGTATGTATATATATATATATATATATATATATATATATATATATATATATATATATATATATATTATATATATATATATATATATATATATATATATATATATATATATATATATATATATGACTTTAGTGTTGACACCGTTTATAAGAGTGTAAGTTATAATTATAAAGTTATTATAAATGATTATATACTTTTATTATATAATTTGTTATAATTGTTATTTAATTGGTATAATTATTAGAATAATATAAAATATAATCCAGGTCTATCATCCAGGGTTTCCGGAACACATAAAAATCTGCGGGGTTCAAAATTTGTTGTTATTTTAAGACGTTTTTATCATTAAACGCGATTTAGACAACTTAAAGTTAAGGAAAAGAAAAGTAAATTAAAATTGATTGATCCATGCAATAACGAGGTAGTCGGTAAAATGCAAACTGCGAACCACGAACTGCGAACCGGTAAAATGCGAGCTTTTTTGCGAACCAAGATATGATATTTTAATGACCACTATAGTTATGAAATTATTAAAACGTTTGCTCATCAATTTTTTCATTTAAGTTAAATATAATGGAATTTGATATATTTTATTTAAATTAGGTCATATTTCTTTTAAATTAAATATAATTTATGCTTCTGCTTGAAGTCCATAAATTTATAGCAAAATAAAGAATTTAACAGCCAACGGAAAATAAAAAGTATTACATCATTAACAACCAATAGGACCATGGTTCGCAAAAAGTTCGCATTTTACCGGTTCGCAGTTCGCATTTTACCGACTACCCAATAAAAAAGTATAAATTGTACTTTTTTATTTGAATTTTGTTGTTTATGTTTACAATCTAGCTGTACTACACATCGCAAAAGCCTTTTTGTTAGCAATTACTAGAATTTAATGCAAGTTTTGCCACTGGTTCCAGGCCCGTAGGAACAAAAATTATGTGAGGGTGGGGGTGGAGGGCAATACTACTGGGATAGGTTAAGTAGTAGAAGGTCAAAATTTTTTGTCACATTACAAAATAGGTCTTTTCTATCTTTTTTTTTTAATTTTATTTCTTAGTATGTAATCGCTTACTTTTTTCTAAAAACTAACTTAAAAGCTATTTATTTGAAAAAATATTTGGGGGGGGGGGGCGTAAATGCTCCTTCTGCCCCACCTGGTTGCTACGGGCCTGGGTTTGAGATCAAGTGTTCGACTTTCCGGAAAGAAATTGCATTCTGAAGAACCCGGTAGCGTTATTAATATGCAACGTTTCTTACATTACTAGTAAAGATAATTGTTTCACTTAATTATTATTTTTTAATAAAAAAAAGCGTTCATGCGTAAAATAAACAATGGAGAAATATTGACAATTATAAAAAAAGTAAACAATGTGTGTTTTCCCTACCCTTTATTTCTCCGGGTTTTTTTTCTATATACTGACTATAAAAAACTTTTGTTTCAATGGACTAATTGATTGTGGGGGTGGGATGTCGGTGAGGGCATAGGATGGAGGAAGCCCCTCAATACAGTTCTGTTGCTAATTTTTTTATATATTTTTTCAACTTAAATTGATTCCTCGCTATTTTTTTTAAATATTTTTTTTAATTTCAATTTTCAAAACTATCAACACTCAATTTTAGCGTCGGAACATGAGACACCGGACATCTAACGTTCAAAAGATTTAGACATTTTAAATTATGTTTTTAGGTTATGAAAAAATTTTAGACTAAAAAATTGCTTAAATATAGCAATCATCACAAAAAAAAAAAAAAAAAAAAATAAATATCTAAGGCTAATATATTATAGATTAAATAACTATATATTCTATATTCATAATATAATCAAATCCTACAATCTAAAGCAGTCAAAGGAAAAAAGTTTCAAGAAAATGACGTCCTGGAAAGCAAGAGGTTCGAAATGAAATTAACTTTGACAGAAAAAATTCACAATGTCTTATATGCTGTTGTATTAATATCTTTGTAAACTAATAGATGTTTTTATATTGTCAAATTTATATATCTTCAAATTACTTTAAAAAAATATAGGGAATATAAGAAGACTTTAGTATAGATAAAACTTTAGTTATACATATTATTAATTATATATATACTTAATGTAGGTGACATTATCAATTTAGTGATTATTGAAGAATATAATTAGGATCAAAAATAGTTGTTACATTATAAAACAAAATTTTGTTAAGTTGGATTTTTCAATGTATTTTATACAATCTGAGGTCGGTGATGTCAGTGGTGTAATTAGTTTTTAAATAGCTGTAAAACTTTATAAGAAATAACTTATTAACATTTTTAATATTTTGCAATATGCAGGTTAATAATATTCAGATGTCATTGTTTATTTTCTAATTTTTTGAATTTAAGTATTTTTATGTGATGTATTTTATAACAAATACTAATTTGTTATGACAATAACAGTTGCAAGCTATCACTAGATTGCTTTAGTTATATCTATGGCTATTATATTGTGCCAAAACAAGTAGAGGACTACATCACACTGTCTATGAAACATTCTTTGGAATAATAATGGGTAATTTAGATAAATCATGGGCTCCACATATTATTAGTGGATTCTGAAATTAAAAAATAAAGGGTGGTTTTGTGGTAGCTGGAAATTTATGCCTTTGCCATTTCAAAATTTGGGGCATCTGACATCATATTTAAATAGTTGTTAGGCTTTAGTTAGAATATACCTTTTTTATTACTCCAGTGTCTAACAATGACAATCGGCCCATTCCAGTTTCTTGTTTCCATAAAGCAGTGAAGGAAAGTAGTGATTCAAATAGGGACAATAATTAAAATTGACAGCGCGAAGGTAACAGCTGCAATCCATATTTTTTTAATTAGCAAGAGTCTTTTTTACTGTTTAGTTGTTAGTTTACTATTTGATGAATTGCGAGTTACTTACTTGCAAGAAAAGTAGAGACTATATAAATAGCTTCTCAAAAAGTATGAAGACCTTACTACTTTAGAATGACAATTTAGATGATTTCATTTCAGCACTGTATCAGATGAGGTTGACTATTGTGACAAGTTATGCAGTCTGTTAAATAATGATTAAATATGATATGTTAAATAGCATTAAATATGAGCAGTTAAATACTCAAAAGAAATGATCTGCTTATATTTATTGCTAACATTTCTGTGAATAAATGAGCAATCTCTCTATATTAAGTTGAGTTGAGTAAAGCAATTTGTGAAGGCTCTTGACCTAAACAGAGAAATGCTCAGAAATAGACTTAAGCTATTGTAAACTACGAAAATATTGCAAGCAATGTTTTAAAGGTTTAAAATAGCTAAATTCACTTTTGAAAATTAAAAAAAAAAAAGTTGTGAACTATATCACACAATGGCTAGTGCAGTTAAAAACATTAGAGCTAAGAACTTCCAGGATACAGTAGCAGAACTATTAAGCAAGTTACTAAGGAATTAAATGTAATTTTAAATTCATGGAGGCAATGCACCACTGGGTTGTACCCTACCATTACCTCATACATCTCCATGGGGTGATGATTAGGACTATCTTTGGAATTTGTTTAGGTAATAAAAATTTTAACCACAAGAGAATGAGTTGTTTATTATGTTAGACAGTAAGTCCTTATAGGTTTATTATGTTAGTAAGTTTATATAGATAAGATTGCAGGAAACATTTTGTTCATTTGTTCATACGCTCTTTTTGTGTTTCATTCACTTTCATTCACCCCTTTTGTGTTTCATGCAAATTCATTCACTCTTTTTGTGTTTTATAACAGTTGCATCAAAAATAATTTCATCATCATCAATATGCTTGTTTCTTGTTTTTTTAATTTTTTATTATGATTTTTTTTATTCTTATTTTTATGAATTATTTTGAAGATATTTGATATATCCAAGACTGTTCAACTCCACATATTTTTTATTAAAAACTGCATCAAAACTGTTTACAACCTGTTCAAACTTTGATATAAGTCCTACCGAAGTTGGTTTGTTAGATAATCAACATTTTGGGGGGGAGCTTTAAGACGTTTTACTGATTTTAAGTTGTCAACACTTTAAGCGCTGCATACAATAATTGAAATAATAATTTCACTATAAATACACAGTTTTTGTTAGTTTCTTTGTATGATTTGTACAGATAAGATATGATCGTGTGATGTAAGTTGCGAGAATGTTTTGTGAGACATAAATTATTTAAAAAATTAAAAAAATTAAAGCATTTATTAAAAACTTGTATATTTCTATTTCTAAAAGTTGGTTTTAGTAGTTGTAAAAATGTTGAGCGAAAGTTGTGCATTAGTTAGGCTTTATTGTAAAAAACAGTTTTTCCCTTAATTTGCTTTAATTTTTATATAAAACAAAGTTTCATTTTTATAATAATATTTATAGGAAATAAAGTTGCAATTAGCTCATGATTTGTTTTGCACTCTGCAAAAAAGGAATTCTCTATTATTAAGTTAAAATACAGAGTTTATAAAAATTTTTAAAGAGCATGTTTTGTATATTTAAACTGCTTAATATTATTTTTTTGCAAACATAATTTAAGCTCTCTAAAATGTATTCAGAGCATATTATTGGTTGACCTTAAAAAAATATTAATACTTAAACAAAAGATTTTTCAAGCTAAAATCAATTTTTATTTTCTTTTTTTCTTTTATTAGGTATCTTTTTGAATCAAATATGAATATTTTATATTTGGTTGGCAATATATCACAAGGTAGATGTGATTAAAAATTTTTTATACGAAATATGAATGAAAATTTAAAATTTTGTTCCTTTGAAGGTACATCTTCTTATCACAAGCTTCCTAATGATGAAAGTATTTTACATGATGAAAATGACAGAATGGTTTCAAATCTATCCACAAAGATATCTACATTAAAAAATGTAAGCTTCAAATATTTAGTTTTTTTGTATTATAAAATAACTCTTTTTATATAAAAAATGTAATTTGTAATACTTTATCTTTTTTTATGACTAGTGTTCCTTATTTTTGTATTAATTTTCACAACTGTTGTTGATTTTATATGTTATAAATTTTTACTAATAAAACATTTTTCTGGATTCAAAAATTTGACAGCTCTTTTTACTCTTTTTTAAGTTATAATTACACAAATGCAATTAACATGCATCAGTATATGTGATAGGTTGAGAGTTGTCGACATTAAGATACAAAATATTGTTAATTTATGTGTGCATAAATTCATCTGTGGTTATTTTAAGTTATTTAAAAATAATAGTTTAGTTTTCAAAAAAACAATTTTCAAAAAAAAGTTCAGCTTCTTGTGTTTATAACTTATGTAGCTGTGAAATAGCATTTTATGATGCTATTTCACACTTTTTAGTGCTACTTCATCATATCAAACTTAGTGAGCAAATACTGAATGGCAAAAGAAAATACAGTGTAAATTCAGGCCTTGTTATAAAATTTTGTTGTATAACACTAAAGCATAAAGTGAGGAAATGTAACTTTACTCAATCAAGATAATTATATATCTTTGTTTTTTTGTTTTTTTTTAAATACTGGTCTGATTAACGCACTTTTGTAGTTAATAAATGGCGTCAATACAAAAAGTTGTTTCAAATACTTAAACTCAAGTTATAAATGTTATATATAGGTTTTCTCTTTGCATTTTTTTCCTTTTGCAGTTAATTTTTATATAGAAGAATGTCTTTATATATTTTATAAAATAAACCAAACTTTTATAACCGAATAGAAATAACATGATCAATAAGTAAGTTCTTATTTATAAGGCCAACTCATATTTATTTTAATTTAAAAACAAAACTAATATTAGAGCTATAAATATAAGATATGTACATCTTAAAACCAAAAATACCAGGGATGGGGAGTCCCAAAAGGACTCCAGTTTTATATCTCTATTTTTTCCTGGTCTCTGGTTTCCAGAAGCTCTGAACATGTTGGTTGACTTATGATCTGCTATATTAAAAAAAACTCATGAAATTTAATGACTTAAAACATATTGTAATAGTATAAGCCTGTAGTCCTGGAATCCTGGAGTTCTTGCCGCCATTATACCTAAGGACTACAGTTTCAAAAGTGATTATTTCTCTAACCTAAAAGTTTTAATTTTTTACCAATAGTATTACTAATAATCAATCAAGATATTTATATTTATTTATATATGCAGTAGTGGTGTAGTGGTAGAGCGCTCGCTTCATAAGTGAGAGGTTCTGAGTTCGATTCCCGCCATGTCCCTGGTAGTACCGCGCTCAACTTGTTTCTCCACGCAGCGGCCTTGTTCGTGTTTTGGAGTTATAGAGTTGAGAGAGGGTTATAATCACAAGTAGCCTCCTTATCTGTAGAGACCTTCTCAGCCTTAGGGAGGTGAATTATAAAAAAAAAAATATATATTTACACCATTAATAGTTTAGTTATGTCAGTTGCATATTTTAAAGTACCGCATTTCAATTAAATTTTTTTTTTTTAAATAAGTGGGCAATTTTTTGTGGTTGCATTTCTTAAAGGGATTCCCAAGTGCCAAGGCAAGTTATGTTTATTTTATAAATAAACATTAGAATATGTTTTGAGTTTATTAAAAGTTACTAAAACAATATATTTATTGAGATATTAACAAAAATATTTGTTGTTTTGCAATTATACTTCAGGTTAAGAGAGTAATATTAACTCCATGAATCTGCATAGTTTTTTCTGTTGTAAAAATATCTGGTTTGAATAATAAATGTACTTACTACAGAGTATTAGTAATACTATTGGTAAAAAATTAAAACTTTTAGGTTAGAGAAATAATCACTTTTGAAACTGTAGTCCTTAGGTATAATGGCGGCAAGAACTCCAGGATTCCAGGACTACAGGCTTATACTATTACAATATGTTTTAAGTCATTAAATTTCATGAGTTTTTTTTAATATAGCAGATCATAAGTCAACCAACATGTTCAGAGCTTCTGGAAACCAGAGACCAGGAAAAAATAGAGATATAAAACTGGAGTCCTTTTGGGACTCCCCATCCCTGGTATTTTTGGTTTTAAGATGTACATATCTTATATTTATAGCTCTAATATTAGTTTTGTTTTTAAATTAAAATAAATATGAGTTGGCCTTATAAATAAGAACTTACTTATTGATCATGTTATTTCTATTCGGTTATAAAAGTTTGGTTTATTTTATAAAATATATAAAGACATTCTTCTATATAAAAATTAACTGCAAAAGGAAAAAAATGCAAAGAGAAAACCTATATATAACATTTATAACTTGAGTTTAAGTATTTGAAACAACTTTTTGTATTGACGCCATTTATTAACTACAAAAGTGCGTTAATCAGACCAGGGACGTGGTGGCACCTGAAAAGCAGGTACAAATTTCCAGAAAAGAAGCCCGGTGAAGTACTTTTAACAAGAGACAAATAAGCGATCAAGGAAAATTATATTTATACTAAAAAAAGTTTTTTATGTATACAAAATATTGCGTAACTCATTTGTATCAGCATAGTTTTTTATTATGTCTGAATGCGTCAAATTCCACATTTTCTCATGTTCCACTGACAAGAGAACACGGTCCCCAACATGCTCTTATGTTAACCAATTTGACGAGTTTTGACAAGTTTCAGTTTGCTGAAAACTCTCTCACACTCTACTAAATTTGTTGGAATTGAGGGGAATTCAGCATCTAACATAATCTTCAGCATAAAATGGTAAATGATGAGGAAAGAAGACAAAGTTTTGTTATCCTTCTCAGCAGCCTTTCTGTAGATCTCCCCAAAATCAACCATTTTAGTAGCGAATTTATTTAAACTGATACCAATTTTAAATTTTCAAGCACTAATTGAATTTTTTCATGTGAATTAGAGTTATGAAAATATGACTAATATCTTTGATCATATCCTTCAACAAAAAGATGTCAATGCTTTCTAAGATTTTTCACTGTGAAGAAAATATGTCAACAAGAATTGCAGTTCAGAATCCACTACAGTATAAAACACTTCTGCTAGCCACTGATCTTTAGCCTGAGTAAGCCGCTCATCTTCTGTTTCATCGAAGTCCAATCGTTTCTTTTTGCAAGCCCTTTTCTCAACAAATGTTTGCTGTTCAACCTGAGCTTCAGTTGAAATTTCGACAGTAGAAAAAATAGCATTTTGGCAAGTACTGTCTCTTAGTACTTGAAGCTTTTCCAGTGATACATCAACAGACATTATAGCAATGGAAAAATCAAGTGTTTTTCCTTGAAGAATTTTATTTAGGGGACCAAAGATAGTAAAAATTTCTTTGAAGAAATATAATTCACAATTGCTTCATGACTGAAATCGGGATAAAAGACCTTGTGCTTCACTTTGAATATTCATTTTAAATTCTATGTCATTTGAAAAATGTTCAAGGCAATTAATTACTGCAGGGTATAGTGTCAGCAGTCGGTCTGTAGCATTTTGTAAGAAACTGAAACGAACGCTGTGGGCAGCAGTCAGTTCAAGAAACTGATTCACATCTATATTATTTCGATTCACAATATATTATTTCGTTTGCTTGAGTTTCTGTATAGAAAAGTCTCTAATTTCTGTTCATCACCAGGCTTGTTTTCTGTTCCAAAAAGGTTAACAGAAACAACAGAAGACTTTGCGCAAGCTTTCATAACCAAATTTGTTTCATGAGATCTACAATAAATATTTGTTGCCATGGGAGAACACTGCTTCTAGTGTGTTGTAACTCATTTGTTTATTCCTTGCATATTGCTTGCACCATCAAAAGACATACCCACACACTTTTAAATATCTACGTTATTTGATTTGAGTTCATCTTTGATTTTTTCACTTACTCCTTCACCAGTAGTTGTTTCAGTTTCAATCTTTGAAATCAGATGTTCATTTACAACGACCTCTTCTGCAGTAAGCGTAAAATAACGTAATACAATAGAAGTTTGCTCACAAAGTATAATATCAGTGGTGCCATCAGCTGATAGTGAAAAGAATACTGAATTATTTACCTCTTCTGAAATATCTTTTTTGACCATCTGTGTCACAGTATAAATTTGCTTGTTTTGTGTATAATTAGAAAGAAACGTAAAAAATTAGACATTTTTTGCATTGTTGGCATTGCTTTGCAAACAATGCAAAAAATTTTGTCTAGTGATAGAGAGTAGGTTAGCCATGACCTTTTCTGCACAACTTTAATGTCATTAACTTTAACTGATTCAGTGTAATACTTAGATAACCTTGAATGTTTTGTTGGCTGATTTGCCCTAATACAATAAATTGCTTTTCATCAATCATCTTTGCATTTTTCAGCTCTAGAAATTTAGATGAATCATTTTCATTGCCATTAACAACGTTTTCTGGTTGCTTCTGATAATCTTTTCTGCAAGAGTTAGGTCCACCGCTGCAGTTACAGGCACTTCATAATGACCTATTTCTTCAGTCACTCACTCAGTTTCAGTAATATTTCAGTTTCTGAAAGTTTCCTAATATTGTAGTTCTGCTTCTTTATCTGCTGCAATTATGACATCTTGATTATTGTCTGTTTCTTGTACAGATGATTGGTCACTAATATTTGTGATTGGCTCTATTTCAATAATAGGCTTATTCACAATGTGATATTCACAATGGATGTTGATGTTAGTTCTACATTCTCTGTTGCTGTAAATGATGTTCCAGTTTTTCTCTGTATTTATGGCACTTGCACTGACGCGAGACCTGCTGTTAACTCTTATTGTTTTGAGTCATTACCAGCTGCTTTCGATTCACCAGATTTGTATTTCCATGTTGCCTCTTTCTTTTTTTTTTTTTCCTTCTTTTCACCTGAAACATAAATAAATATAAAGTTAAAAATATGTCCTATGATAGAAACCAGGGCATTGGTTTCTTTCGTTTGAGTTATAACTACTATCAGTCCAATTTATAAATAGTAGTACTATTTATGCCTCAACCTATCTTGCCTCAACATATCGTTCTCTTCGTTTTTTTAGCCGAGATGCTTGTTGTTCAGCTGATTTATTTGCTATAGCTAGAAATTTCCGTTCTCCTTCTCGAGCAAGACAAGCTAATCGATTAATTTTAGTTTCCAGCTTTCTTTTTTATAATTAGCTATCTTCTTTATATTTCTACGTTAACAAGATTTTTTTTTTTTACTTATTTTCTTTAAAAACTTTATTGTTTTCAATTACTATTTATAAGTAAAGTGTTAAAGCATTACTTACTTTTTTACAGAATAAAATCTATTAATTTCAGGTCAGCAACGTTTTTGTTATTATTATTCCACAGCGACTTTATTTATTTATGCTAAACAAAGTTTTTTGTTTATAGTTTATTTTAATTACTTTTCTTAACGCATTTTTTAACTACGCTAAACTAAAGTTTAGCGTATTTCTTCTGTTATTACCGCTGATCTAGTGTTTGTTTTCCGTGGACACCAAACAAACTAACAAATCTCCGTGAAAGCAAGTTAAATAGAATGTTGTAAAAAACGCCCTGATAGAAACTTATAGAACTAAAATAAACTTTTTCTCTTTGAGAATTGGAGGCCTAATTTCTTTTTGTGGGCCCAGTTTCCTGAGTCAGAATCAGGGCCCAGTACAAGTCCTCATACCTTCGTACTGGGCCACCACGTCCCTGAATCAGACCAGTATTTAAAAAGACAAAACAAAAATAAAAAACCAGAACAAACGAAAGAAAAAAAAATGACGTTAAAAATTATAAAGTTTTTGCTAATATCTCAATAAATAATTTATTCTGGAAAGTTTAATTTACATAAGACTTATTTTTCAAGGTTTTTTTATGATATGAATCCAACTTGTCTTGGCACTTGGGGATCACTTTAAAAAGTAAATAAAAAAATAAGAATATAAATTCAAAAAATCGAGGTTAGAAAATAAATAAAAGGCCATCAAGGTCAAAAAATCAATAAAAAATTTCAACATTTTAACATTTTGGCTTTAGCAAAATCTCAGCATACTACTCATAAACTAGTTAATCATTTCTAATCCACGTTCATTCTTTGATCAATTCAAAAAATTAATGATCAAGAAAATACTTTTGTTAAAAAGCAAATTTAAAACTGAAAAAAAAATCTTTTCATAAATTTGTTATATAAAATTTACTTGAAAAATTCTTAAAAATATTTTTAATGAATCTAATAATTTTGCCTACAGGCTTGTTTATAAATTATACGGCAATGCGTATACAGTTATCAGGCTTGGACAGGAATGGCGCATGATTGAGCGCTATTGCTGACTATGCAAATGATATTTTTTGTTGGCAACTTGATCACGAATGATTAGATGTTTTGATGATTTAAACATTTCAGAAATGCGCTGAAAAAAGGAACTAAACAGTTTAGCTAAGCGTTTTTAAGTCTTTTTTTCAAGTCTGAAAACTATGAAAAAAATTAAAAAAACTGAAAAAGAAAACAATTCCTCACGAAAAAGAAAATATATAAGCTTTAAAATAAAACTCAAACTCGAGGCGAAATTTACTTTTTGTTAAGTTTTTAATTGGAGTTGTAGTAAATTACTTTAAAACTTATTTTTTGAAATGTTTTACTAAAGTTGCATAAAACGCTTTTACAAATTACTTCGAATGATTGTTTAATAAATGAAAACTTTTTATTTAAGTTGTTGTTTATTTAAAAAAAAAAAAATTAAATTATTGAAATGAAATAAATATAATATTTTTAAATTGTATTAACATTTTTTTTGAAAAAATTGAAAATTTTTTTTTTCTAATAATAACATAGTCTTTTTAAAATAATAATTTTTAATCATTTCATTAGTAAGTCAAGTTTAAAGAAAAAAGCTTTTAAACAATTCTTTGTAAAAATAGAAAAAAAAAAAAATAAAAAAAATAAAGCAGTTAAATCATTCCATTGCAACCAGAAGATTTTGATTAAACTTATTCATAATTTAAAGTATTTAAAAAAAGTAATCGTTTGAAAGATTTTTAAAAAGACATGGAAAAATAGTATCAAATGTTTAAATTTATCATAAAAAATACTTATTAAAAAAGTTAACATATTTAATTTACAAAAAATGCGTTTATTTAAACGATCATTATAATTAGTTTTTTATTTTATTTTATTTTCGCCTTTATATAAAATAAAAATGTATATAAAAATGTATTATTATAAATGAATAAACAAAATAGTTAAATGTAATATGAACATTTTAAAGTAACTTGTATTAAATTTATTTTAAAAAATTTTCTTTTCTTTAACATAGTTTAGAAATTTTAGCAGTAAAAAAAAATTGTAAAATGGAGCGTTTTAAAATTTTAAAAAGATTTAGTATTAAATTTGATAAAATAAATTCATATTTATTAATATTTAATGATAAACTTATTTTAAATATAATATAATAAATTAAAATTTAAAAAAAAAAGGAAAATAAAAAAAAATTCATTTAACTATCTGTGTTTTTATCTAATAAAAAATATTTCACAAATGTTTCTTAAAACAATTAATTACTGCTTAATATTTTTGCATAAAGTATTCTAAAAGACTGTTTAAATAATAATCTAATTGAAAAAAGTTTTAGAGTAATGTAAATAGCTTTAGCGCGTAGGTGAAATCGCCATTTCATACGCAAAATTCAAATGGCGTAACACTTTTTAACAAGGCCTGCAACTTTGTTTTTTTTATTGTAATTTTAAGCATATGTACCTTCCTAATTAATAGTAAATAAATGCAAAAGTGGAAAATCGCTCTCCTAAAACAAAAATGGTGAGCCATGCTGCTCCTCTAAACAGCTTTTTGCAAGAGCTTTCAGTTTTTGTGCAAGCTATTTATTTATTCATAAAAAAACTTTTTAAATACAAAATTTGATTTTATATTCTTTATAAGCATATATTCTTTTAACATTAATGTTACAAAAATATATACATAACAAGCGTTGTTATGTATATATTTTTGTTTATAATTTTTGGGTTTTCACACTTGCTATTAATTTATTTATTAACAACTTTACTTATTTGATAAGGCATTTGACAAATAAAGAGCTATAAAAGCATTTACTGCTTATTAAGAATATTTTATATTTTCTTGATATCAGGAATATTTCAAGAAAATATAAAATAATCTTAATAAGCATAAAAAATAGAAAACAGTATAATAATCTTAATAAGCATAAAAAAAGAAACAGTTGCATTTTGGAAGCAAAAAAGTAAATTTAAAATTTGAATTTTAGCTTTTTTATTTGATGTAGTTTTTTTTTTTTTTTAAACATTTTCGCTTCCAACAAGGCTGCAAGCAACCACTAATTAAAGTTAGAAGTTACTGGGGAAGAAAAGATGAAGATTGTAGAGAAAGATTAAGATTGACGACTTAAAGGATTGCAAATTATATGAATCAGGAAAACAAGTTCCAAAGAGCTGATGTTTGAGGAAAAAAACTAGATGAATAAGCATTTTTGGAGCACTTAGGAACAGTCACAGAAAAAGGAAAAGACTTAATTGAATGATGAGTAACACGAGAATGAGTTTTAGTAGATGGCACAAGAGACACTAGCTCTATAGAGCAGTGCCCATTATAGTATTTGTAGAAAAGAGAAAGAGAAGCAACATTACGACAATGTGATAATGGTTGGAGGTTGGCTGCAAGAGCAGGTCCAACTATGTTTACAAAGCATTTTTGCACCTTGTCTAAAAGAGAAAGGGCATCATTAGAAGATCCGCCCCAGATATGGCAACAGTATTCCATACAAGGCCGGATTTGTGCTGTCTATCGAGGACAACTTTTATACTGCGATTGGAAAGGAAGGATTCAATAATCTTAAAGGTATTGCCAGATACACCATAAGAAGAAAGCTTATGGAGAAGACCAGCATGCCAAACTTTATCAAAAGCTTTTGAAATGTCAAGAGCCATGGCCTTAACTTCTCCACCTTTATCTAATGCACGATAAAACCTATAAGTTAATACTGTTAGCAAATCAGCTGTAGAACCAGAAGATCAAAATCCATATTGATGGTCAGAAAGTAAGTTATTAAATTCAAGATGAGAAATTAAGTGTTTGTTAATTAAAGATTCAAAAACCTTTCTTATGATAGGAAGAAGACTAATGGGACAGTAGTTAGACGAATCAGATCACTCTCCAGAATTTTTGAAGATAGGGATAACAGATGCCGCTTTCCAGGCTGGAAAACAAGACTCTGATAAGCACTTGTTGAATTGTTTTGAGAGTATAGATGACAGCTCCGGAGAACACTTCTGCAAGACAATAACAGGTATGTTGTCTGGGCCACAACCTGTAGAAGAGTCTAGACAGGAAATCACTTTAGATTCAGAAGCCGGAGTGATACGAATGTCAAGCAATAGATCAACCTGTTTGTTGGCAATATCAGGTAGAACTCAACTAGTGGAATCAAGAGATGGTATTGATGAAAAGTTTTTAGCAAACAATTCAGCTTTGTCTTTTAGTGAGGTGACAAAGTCTGAACCATACAAGAGAGGTGGAATTGCAGATTTGCCCTTATTATTAATACTATTAAAGATTTTCCAGAAGTCATGAGAGCCTAATTTTTGAGATGAGATACGAGATTTCATGACCTGAGAATAGCGGACTTTGGCGTTAGACAAAACCTTTTTACAATGGTTTCAAGCAGTAATAAAGAGACATCTGTTTTCAGGAGAATTGTTTTACTGATAAATATGGAAGTAACAGTTATGATTGGAAATTGCAGCAGCACAGTGTGAGGTAAACCATGTAGAAGAGTGAGGCTTGACCTGCAATCGTTGAGAGGGAACAAAAGATTCCTTGCCAGCCTGAATCCACGAAGTTATGTAAGAAGCATATTTGTCGACAGGAAGACAAAAGATTTCTACCCAAGGGCCATCATGAAGAAAATCACGGAAAGAATCCCAGTCAGCTTTACTGCAGTTGTAAGGCGTACGATAATTGGGGGATTCAGATGATAAAGAAGAATGAGATATTAGTTTTAGAGAGATCAAACTGTGATCAGAAGCACCTAAGGGTGAGTGTGGAGAATCTGAACACTGACTGGGATCAGAAACAAGACATAAGTCGAGTAGAGAAGGTAAATGATTCGGATTGTCTGGAAAGCGAGTTGGAAAGTTGACTATTTGAGTTAGGGATTGAGAAAGGCAAAAGTTGTGGGCTTTATGCCTGCAGGATCACTGACACTAGAGCGAAGCCATTCAGTGTGATGAGCATTAAAGTCACCAACAACAACTATATTAGCTGATGGATAAAGAGAGAGGGCTTGGTCAATATGATCAGAAATAATATCAAAAAAAGTGTAGTCTTGAGATGAAGGAGAGCGATATAGAACAAAGAGAAAGGCGATAGAGTGAAGTGGTACTAAACGAAAGCACATAAATGAATAGCCTGTGGATTCAAACCTAGTTTCACGACAAATGGGTGAATTCTTACGAATGTAAATGCCCAGGCCAAGCATGTGTCTATTGGAGTCTTTACGAAATAAAGGAAAATAACTATCAACACTAAGATCGCAAGATGAGACAGCTGAACTCTGAAATTTAGTCTCACAAAGAGCAAATAGGTCTGGTGAACTTCGCAAGAGATAAGACTCAACAGAAGAAAAGTTACTTCGAAGACCACAAATATTAGTTAATGATAGGTTTAGAGAACTTGGTGATGATGATGGCTTTTTGTGTTTTATAGTTTTTGGTACTTTATTCATTTTTAAATTTGATTGAAGAACTTAACTCAAAGCATAGATAGTACTCAGAACACTGTTTAATACCCTGAGTAATTGCCTCATTACTATTAATAAATCCTAAGCCGTATTAAAGGGCTCCAAATGCGGCCTCCGCTATGCACACCAAAAGTAAAATCAAGGACACCATCCATGCAACATGACACTGTTAATATTTTGATATCTTTTAGCTGTTGGTGGAGTCAGCCTCTCTGAGAGCTACCACAGAGTTCGGGAAACCTGACTACCAGCCGGCCTCAGAACCATTAAACTGAGATTTAGAGCTGTACCCTCATTTGGAGATAATAGAATGAGTTACCTAGTCATGAAAACAGAGACACAAGCAAAACCCATGCATCGAGTCAAAAAGATCCAGCATTCGACATCCTAAACTGGAAACAATGTATTAAAAATACATCTGCGCAAGCCTAATAGATGAAGTTTCCACAATAATAGTTTCCACAAGAATTTTTAATTTTTCTAATCAATATCTAAAAATAGAGAAGAAAAGAAAGTTGTTTATATTTACGAAACAATTATACTTTTGCAAGAGTTGTAGCTTGGCAAGGAGCTCTTAGTAGCTCCTTTGCCGAGCTACTTACTTACCTCGGCAAGGAGCTGTACTTTAGCAAAAGTTAATGCTCTCGCTTTCCGCCTGATGAAGCATTTAAAATTATTTAAAGTTTGTTAATTGATAGATTATTTCTAGTTAAAATTAAAATTTTACTTAATTGGTTGAACCATACTTATGTACATAACATCTCAATCCTTGTCCCTATATTTTTTTCAATTTACATTAACGATCTCCCAGAAATTCTTACATCTAAGGTGGCATTGTTCATTGTACTACCATTTTCTCTTGTCTTGATAAGAAGCCAACACTTTCTGATTGCTTGGAGGGGGCATTTGAGCTTGAAAAGAATCCCATTTCTACTACAACATGGGGCTCTCAGCGGCGGGTGAACTTTAACTCAGATAAAACTCAATTTTTTTCAGCTAATTGTTATCCCAATAGTCTAGATCTTCCTATGTTTATGAACAATAATATACTTGATGAGTCATCTACACTTCATTTTCTAGGCCTAACTCTTACTTCAGATCTTTCTTGGAAACCATATATCAAATTGATTGCAAAGTTCACATCTGCTAAAGTTGCATCTTTTTATCATGCTCACCACTTTCCTACTCAGGATTCTAACCTTTATCTCTGTAAACTGAAATCCATCCTGCAAATACTGTTGTCATATGGAATACTGTTGCCATATCACAGGTGGATCTTTCAATGATGCAATTCCTCTTTTAGACAAGATGCAATAACGCATTGTAAACATAGTTGGACCTGCTCTAGCAGCCAACCTCCAACCATTATCACATCGTCGTAATGTTGCCTCTCTTTTTCTTTTATATAAATACTATAATGGGCACTGTTTTAAAGAGCTAGCATCTTTTGTGCCATCTACTAAAATTCATTCTTGTGTTACTTGTTATTCAATTAAGTCTCATCCTTTTACTGTGACTGTTCCTAAGTGCACCAAAAATTCTTATTTGACTAGCCATATTGGAAGTGAAGATGTTGAAAAGAAAAAAAACAAAAAACTATTTGATAAATGTTTAGCATTTTATGAGTTCAGCTTTTGCCTCGCTGCACCAATTACTTACTGCACTGTAAAACTTTTCAGTTGTTCACTCTTAAGAAATGAGCATTAGAGAAAGATGTTGTCAAAAAGTTGTGAATTGCTTGTATTTTAATTGCAATTGCAATTAAAACACAAAATAGTTTATAGCATTAAAAAGGTATTGAAATGGTATATAGAGTTTTTGAAAATAATATAATTTTAAGCAAAATATTTTTCTGTAATGGTTGTGCATGATAATTTTTAATTTTTCATGCCTGCCAATTTTTTTTTTGATATCAAATACAGGGCTTTCTTCTTTTCTTATTATAGATAGCAATTGAAATTGACAAAGAAGCAAAATATCAAAATGAGTTTGTTGGAGGAATGGTATGTGTGTTAATTACTTGACAATGAATGTTAATCATTACAATCTATATAATAAACAATAAAAATTTATGTTTTAAATATATATGCTTAGGATTGTTTTTATTTTTTATTTTTTAAATTCTAATTCACTCCCAACAAGGCTGCAAGGAACCACTATTAATTTAGTTTAATTGAGTTACTAAAAAACAAAGGAGTTAAAGAGCATGGAGTTAATTTTTAGAAGACTTAAAACATTGTAAGTTGTATGAGTCAAGGGGCTTAAGAGCAGGAAAAAAATAAAATAAAAAATAGTTTTTGAGCATTCAGGGAAACATACACTAAAAAGATGCAGCTTTAGTGACTTTGCAGACAAGTGAAGCAAAAATGAGTTTTGATGGAACAGGAGATGATAGCTCCTTTGAGCAGTGACCATTATAGTAAAAGAGAAAAAGATGCAATTTAATGACAATGAGATAGAGGCTCAAGCTTGACAGATACAGCAGGTCCAACTACATATACGATAAAATTTTGGACTTTTCTAAAAAAGAAAGAGCATCATTAGAAGAACTAGCCCAAATATGACAAAAAGAGAAGCAACCTTAGCAACTTTGAATTTGTTTGTATATATGGTTTCCATGAGAGGTCAGTATTTAACAATAATCCAGGATGGAGTTAAGAAAAGGACTTAATGAGAGAGTTACCATTTATTAATATAGAAATGTAGACAGTATTGCAGTAGTTGTTTGCAGTAAATAACTGAGTTTTGTTGGAGTAAAATTTCACAAGCGTTTTCAAAGCGGACTTTTAGTCAAGACATGAGTATAAAGTTGAGTAAGCAAGACATGAGTATAAAGTTGAGTAAGCAAGACATGAGTATAAAGTTGAGTATTCAGCAAGTAGAGCTAGTATAAATTTAATATTGTCAGGAAGATTAATGAAACAATACTGAACCAAGGACTGAACCTTGAGGTACCTCAGAATGTATGATAAAATCTTTCAGTCACAGCAGTTAGCAAGTCAGCCGCAGAGCAAGAAGATCAAAAACCATATTGATAGTCAGACAGTAAATTATTTAACTTAAGATGGGGTGTTAGAAATTTCTCGATCAAAGACTCAAAGACTTTGCTAATAAAAGATAGAAGGCTGATCGGACAATAGTTAGAGGGGTCAAAATATTCTCCAGAGTTTTTAAAAATTGAAATCCCATATGCTATTTTAAAGCAGGCAGGAAAACCAGATTCAGTCAAGCACTTATTATATAGTTTAAATAAAATCGAAGTGAATTCTGGAGAACATTTTTGTAGGACTATTACAGGAATGTTGTCTTTACCACAAGCCATAGAAGAGTGTCTAACTATGGATTAACCTTTTTAGCTGGAACGGGAGGAAGAGTATGACCATTAGATTCATTAGAGTTGAATTAAAAGACAAGTTCTTTGCAAATAGTTCTGCCTTTTCCTTGGGAGAGATAATAAGATTATTCCAATGAGTTAGAGATGAAATGTTTCACTTTGTTAATGACACTTTAGAAGATTTTCCAAAAGTCTCTAGAGCCTAACTTTTGAGATAAGATACGAGATTTAATAAAATAGAAACAATGGAGCTTAATATCAGAAAGTACCTTTTTACATTTATTTCTTGCAATAATAAATAAGTGTTTGTTCTCAAGAGAGATTTGTTTTTTTGAAAAATATGAAAAAATGATTACGAATAAATGTAGCAGCTGCACAAGAAGGTAAAAACCATGGAGTAGAATAAGGCATGACTTGGAACCAATGAGAAGAAATAAAAGCTTCTATACCTGCCTCAATCCAGGAGGTTAGGTAAGAAGCCCAGTCAGCTTTAGAGTAGCAGTAATTAGTGTTATGATAGGGTGAATTTGAAAATAAAGAACGAGATGAAAGATTTTTTGAGATCATTGCATTGTCAAAACCACATAAAGGGTCAGAGACAAGACAAAAATCAAGTAGTGAAGTTAACTGATTATGGTTGTCTGGAAAATCAGTCACAAAGTTAACTATGTATTATATTTAGAAATACAGAAGATATGGGCTTTAGTGCCGCCAGGGTCAGTGATGTTAGAACCAAGCTATTTAGTGTAATGAGCATTAAAGTCACTAATAACTACAATATTGGCAGAGGGATAAAGTGAAAGGGCTTGGTCAATTTGATCAGAAGTTAGATCTAAATTAGTTCAGTCTTCAGAATAAGGAAAATGAAAAAGAACAAAGAGAAAGATGATATAAAGTGGAGGTGCTAAGTGGAAGCAAATAAAAATTCAAGGGTTTAAACATGATTTCTTGACAAATAGGTGAATCGATGCATAAGTATACACCCAACCCAAACATGTGAATACTGGAGTCTTGGCAAATCATTGTATAGTACCTATCAATTTTGTGATCTGAAGAAGGAACAGCCATATTTAAATTAATCTTCCAAGGAGCAAGCAAATCTGGTAAATTTAGCAAATGGTGAGATTCAATTGATTAAAGTTTGTTTCGAAGATCACAAATGTTTGTAAAAGATATATTGAAACTGTGATGATGGTTTTTTATGTTTAATATTTTTGGTTACTTTAGGCATGGTTTAAGTTTCATAGATAAAGCATTGCATCCTAAGCAATATACTATGCAGTAATCTCAGATCTGCTAATTAACCCAAAGTTGTAACTTAGGGCTTGCTCACTAAAGGCATTAACAGGGTCACCATCCATGCTCAACATGGCACTGTTAATACTTTGATATTTTACAGCTGTTGATGGAATCAGCCTCTCTGAGAGTTCTGAAACCTTTTTACCAGCCTTAAAACTATTAAACCTTAGTTTTAGAGTTTTAAAACAGTACCTTTAGCCACTATCAAGGAGGCATGAAAATATATTAGTAGATCAGAGCTCAATTTAATTTTTATAAAGTTGCGGACAAAATGTCCAATCAAAACTTGTTTGGGTTAGACAGTGGCTGATCACATTTTTAAACTATAACTTTTATGGAACCAAGTTATGCAATCGAAATCTTTGTCATATTATTCAGTTTATTTAACGTTAGTCTAGTGATGTTGTAGTTACTTTTTTTATTATACTTGTAATCATTGATCTTTTTTAAAGTTTTCATTTTATGTGAAGGCTTTAAATAAAATCAAAAATTAATTATAATGAGCGTTTAAAATGAATGTATTATGTGTAAATTAAATGTTATATTTAAATTTTTTTTAGTAGGTATGTATTTTTAATGTTAAATTTCAACATTTGAAGCTCTTTTTCTATGTATTTTCTTTTTCGCAAGGAACTGTTTTGCTTATTCTTTAGTTTTTCTCAATTTTTTTCCTAGTTTAAGTTTCTTTTTCCAACGCATTTCTGAAATGTCAAAATCATCAAAACATCTAAACAGTCATGGTCAAGTTGTAAACAAAAAAAATCATTTGCGTGGTCAGCAATATCACACGCCATTCCTGTCCAAGCTTTATTTTAGAATTTAATTCCCATAGGTCAAAATGTCCGATTGCTTAGCAAATTAATCGGACAATCTGAGGTTTTAGCTGGACAATGTCTGATGTCTGACCGTTAAATTGAGCCCTGGTAGATTCAAGAAGATCCAGCCTTAATCATCCTAGGCAGGAAGCAGTGTAACAGGCTTACATCTATGTCAGCCTAATAGATGAGGAAGTTGTGTGAGAAATTGTGGTCAACAGAAATATTCTGCTTACCCCTAAAGACTTTGCCTAGGAGGCTTTCTACAAGACACTAGCTGCCCAAAATGAGTCTTTATTGAGACACCGTTTCAGCCTTTACTCAACCTTTTCTCAACCTTATCAGCAATTACTCAACCAAGAGCCTTAAGGGAAGGGAATTTTAAGTTGGAGTTTATTTCTCCTAGGTTTTGCATAAAAAGGCAAACCCTACAAGGCAGCAGGACATAAGGCAGGTAGTACTGTGTTACATGATACCAGTAACAGGGTGATGATCCTGAACCTGACCTGACCAAGATTAGTTAAAAAGATGTACTTCCTATAAGCATTACTTTGAAATATTGATAATGATATCTTGGAAATGCATTAGAAAAAACAAAACATCTAATGGAATACCAGAAATGGTATTGCATTAGATGTACTGGGTGAGCATAAGTTTTATAGTTGGAGTCACTAGTTAGTAACTAAGCTCACCCTACAACAGAGATTTAAGCAGAACTCAAACATACATACAGTAACTTATGGGTGAGCAAACACCCAGCCAGAGGTTCAGACAGAACACAAACTTATAGGACAGATAATAGGTAAGTATTGATGACAGAAGGTGCATTTTATCTAGCAAAAAGGATTTGCTAAGAAAGTGAATCCTACAAGACAGCAGGACATGGAACAGGTTGCACTGGATTACATGTTACCAGTAGCAGGGTGATCTTGATGACTATACACCTGACCTGACACATAAGTTGTTACAAAATAACTCAGATTAATAGATAAATTAAGCTTGTGGTATTGGTGTAGTGGTAGAGTGCTCACTTCATTAGCGAGAGGTTCAGAGTTCGATTCCCATCACGTCCCTGGTAGTACCATGCTCAACTTGTTTCTCTGCGCAGCGGCCTTGTTCGTCAAGGTTCGTGTTTCGGAGTTGTAAAGTTGGGAGAGGGTTATAACCACAAGTAGCCTCCTCATCTGTAGTGCTTTCTTGGCCTTGAGGAGGTGAATTACAAAAAAAAAAAAATAAAAAAAATAATCTTGATAAATAATGGATTAGTTATAAGGTAACAAGACATTAAAAATAAAATGTTGTAAATAAAGTTTGTAAATTGACAAAAGAACATAAACCAATTATTGTTTATCATACCTAGGCTGAAGATTTTGATAGTGCTGGTGGTTTTCTTGGTAGCACCATGAAACGCTTAAACACATTAGTTTCATCATCTTCATCAAACCGAAAATTAATGTGTTATCTTATCATTGTTTTAGTTGGCACTTTTTTTGTTCTGTATTTCATTACTGGGATACTAAGAAAGTAATGGTAAATATATTGATTATGTTTTTTGTTTATCATTTTTAATTTTAATTTTAATTTTATTTTGCGGGGATTTGTTACATGTGACATACAGGATTACATATATAAATATATGTATACATATATATATATATATATATATATATATATATATATGTATATAAATAAATGTATGTATATATATATGTTGTATATATATAAAATATATGTATGTATGTATATATATACAAGTAATAATTGCAAAAAAAAATCTCATTGTAAAGTTTATCATGTTTAAAAAAGAATTAAAGCAATACCCATAGCACAATTGCCAAGGAAACTTTATTGCAAATTACTGTTTTAAAGATCTTATGCAGGGGTGTACCATCATGGTCATCCGGTGGCATGAGACAACTCGTTTTCTCCAAGGGAATCTAAAATTAAAAAAAAATGCCTGTCAGTAGCCGGGCAGGACTGTCAGTAGACTAGATAGTTTGTAAAAGATACGACATGAAACAGATATCGACTACGAAAAAAATGATGTTCTTTAAAAGTTGTATTTATAGTTATCTCTTTACCAACATCTCTTTGTAACAAAAGTTACTTAACAATATTTTTTAACAGGTTACTTTTCACTTTTTTTTATTAATTAACTTACTTTTAATTAAACCGTTTCTTATTAGACGTATTTAAGTCGTCAGACGATTATATCGAACTACTGATTATCATAGCGGATGACTCAAATGAGAAATGAAAACTATTTCAGTCGTCTGCAGGATGACCAGGAAAAAACTGGAGAGTACACCCCTGTTTTGTTAAGAGCTGATTTTCCATACAATTAATATAGCTTCATAATATAGCTTAGTTTTTTTACTGCTTAATGTACTGAAATCAGACGTTGTTATTAGGTAAAAGTGATTACCAGCATATCAGGTGTTTTTTTATGTTAGAGTTATTGATATACTCAATTTGTTGTTATAGCTTATTAGTTTATAATTTAGTCCGAATTCAAGTTGGCCCAGTAATAAAATAATAATATATTTATTTATATGGTTAAAATTGTTGTCTGATTTTGGATTGCTGTTGTATTATTTTGGCTAAAATGAACTCTAATGCAATGTTAGCTGTAATTAAAAATAAAAAATAGTTGACCAAATTTAAAAATGCTCAAAATTCAGATACATGAATGTAAATGTACAAGAATTGAAAAATTATTAGAATTCAGGTTTGATTCTCATTTTTTGATCTATGCCTACAGAAAACTCTATTTCAAGATTCGAATGATCTGTTTTTAAGTGATGAAACTGAAGTTACAATTAAACACCAAATTATTAGACCTATTATAGATAAAACTGAAAAATATTTAGATGTACTGTTAGATATTGCTATTGTTAGTTTTTAATAATTTTATGATTAATTCATTTCTTTCTAATTGCTATATATAATTATATTGTTTGTACCTATGTTTTTTGAACAATTTTTTATTTGCAATTTTATCAATTTTAAAAGGTGCGAAAAGCTTCTTCAGAGACTCCTCAAACAACTAATCATTGAAAAAAACCTTCAACAAACAAAGCAATAAGATTACCAAAACTTAGCAAGATATGATTGGTTGATATTTGATTGATATGAAAATTGAAATCAAATTATGAAAATAATAAACATCTTATAGAAATAAAACGAATTGAAAAATGAATTGAACGAATTGAAAATATACAAATCGATGCTTTTCTTTTCTTACTATACTAATATTTTTTATTTAAAAGCATGGTTTTGATTCAAATATTATATAACCTGTTAGTCAGGTTTTAACGCTATTATTTTATTTATATTAACAATATTTCTTTATTATCAAGGTTTAGAGTTATTTATTGGAATTGTAAATCAGATATTAGTTTAAGTTGTCAGTATACAGATGTTTAATAATGTTTTATTGAACCCATTTTTGTCGCTTGTCGTTTTTGTTGATTAGTTTTTTGCTTCACTTTTTTTTTCAGCAAAATTTATTGACTTGGGGATCGACAATAAATTACGCAACGCGAAATATATTTGAAAAACAGAAATATGAGATGTTAAGCTCTTTTACGCGGCGATTTTTATTCAATTTAAATGGGCTTCTTTCATATATTTTCCTTAAATTAAGACTCGGCGACGGAAAACTTTTGATCTTTTTTGTTTAGTTTATCGTGAAAGTTTGCGTTACGTAATATATGGACCATCACTTAGCTAAGATACTGAAAATACTAAAAAGTAATAGTAATAAAGATGAAGATTCTGGTAACTCGTTTATTTAGAAGAACCGCTTGGTTTATGTAGCCCCAAATGTGGGATTACTTTTTTAGTTGGTATTTTAAGCTTTCTCTTTTTGATTTGTTGCTAAGATATAGTTTTTTTAAGATTTTAGCTCGTTTTTAAAAATAATTTCCGATTAAGTCAATAATTTTGGTGTAGCATAAATCCTGTAAAATAATTTAATCAGTACTGAATGATAACTCCAAGTTAAAATTTAGTTTATTCAATAACCGATTAAAAATAAAAAAAATTAAAAGATCGGTGAAGAGAGGCAGCACAAGGTCCTATTCTGACAGTCTTGTGCTGCATACAAAGCTACTATAGTTATAAAACAGAATTCTTGAAACAGTTGACACTTTGCGCATCAATTGCGGAAGACCGTTCCAGTGACACACAATTCGATTTGTAAATAACTGTTCTCTATCAGTGCAACTTTTTACTCGATGTTTATCGAGGCACTGACTGTGACTCCGAAGATAGTAAACTAATCTAGCTTGTTTTTGCGTCTGTGTTTCACGTAAAAATTGACCTCATTAATTTTTCGAGTGCTGTTGAATTAGGTTGCCTCGCATTCCGTTATCTTCAAGTATCCTTAAATCCAACATTTGCGAGCTTAAAATACAAACTAAAAAAGTAATCCCACATTTGGGGCTACATAAACCCAGCGGTTTATGTAGCTAAATATCTAATATTTTAATAGTGCCAAATTTCAAAAAAATTTATCTGACCATTAGTTTAGAAGGTACTTCGGATGTATTACGCAAACATTTAGGCATAAAAAAGTTGTTTCTATTGAAATCATTAACAATCACTCTAAAAATACCTTAATATCATGGTGCTATAAACCGCCACAAACATCAACAGAAATATTCTCAAATCATCTTCAAAATATTATTTTGAAAAGCTTCCGAGAAAAAAAATTTATTTATTCGAGAAGATTTTAATCTTAATGCTCTAAATTATGAAAATAATAAGGAAACACAAAGTTTTTACAATAATTTATTTCAATTTGGTGTAATTCCTCTTATAAATAAACCAACGCGAATTACAAAAAATTCGGCCACACGAATAGACAATATACTAACAAATTCTTTATTTGAAATCTCCTTAAAGAAAGGAGTAATTAAAACATCTATATCGGATCACTTTCCGATATTTATTTTAATAAATACCTCAAATAAAATTAAAATAAATAAAAAAAAAACAATCAAAAAGCGGCATTTTTCTTTGGATAGCCAGGTTAACTTTAAAAGTGAGTTAGCCAATATTGACTGGTTAGATTTAGAATCCTCAAACGATACCAATTTAATGTATAATACGCTTATAGATATTTTTTTATTTCTTTATGATAAACACTTCCCCAAAGTAGTAAAAACAATTAAATTTAAAGACATAAATTCAACTTGGTTGAGTGAAGGTCTTAAAAAATCATCTAAGCGGAAACAACAATTATATATAAAGTACCTTAAAAATGGATGCGATAAAACAAAATCGGAATACAAGAATTATGCAAGTCTCTTTGAAAAAATTAAAAAAACCGCTAAAGCTAGTTATTATAATAAACTACTTGAAAAGTGTCAAACAGATTCTGGGAAAACATGGCAATTATTAAATGAAATTATTGGTAAACCAAAAATTAACAAACCGTGCTTTCCTAAAACTATAAAAATCAACCACAAAACAATTGATGATGAAAACGTCATTGCAAATGAGTTTAGCAACTTCTTTGTTAATATAGGATCTAAACTTGCATCCCAAATTCCTAGTGTAAATAAATCTTTTGATAAATATTTAGATCGTAATAAAAATGAATTAAATAACGAAAAACTAACTATGTTAGAATTTGATAATGCTTTTAAAAACCTAAGAAGAAACAAAGCAACCGGAACCGACGATAGTAACATAATAATTAACCGCCAAAGTTAATTACTATGAAAACTGCGAAAGTAAAACCTATTTTTAAATCAGGAGATACAAGTGAAATAGACATTTACAGACCAATATCAATACTTTATATAAATAAAAAACTATTTTACAAACGGAGAAGTTACATTAGGTGTAGTCATAGATCTCTCTAAGGCTTTTGATACAGTCGACCACAAAATATTATTATCAAAGCTTAATATGTATGGCATAAAGGGTAGAACGACAAATGGATAGAAAGCCACTTAGATAAACGTGTACAGTCTATATACTATGAAGATAATAAACTCTCTAATCCTTCTATATTAAAGTGTGGTGTTCCTATATATATATATATATATATGTGTATGACAATGTAAAGCGGTTCTTAATGATAAGACCTTTTGGTCTTCTGCAAGTTTCCCGCGTTCTTCTTACAGTTCGTATTACAGAAGTTTGTTTATTATTTATGTTTGTGATTTTTTATATTTATATGTATATTCAATCTAAACGAATCTTTATTATGTAATCACGAAAATGTATACTATAGAAGAAAAATAAATTAAAAAAAAAAAGTTTTCCATTTGAATGGCTTAATTAAATACACACACACACAAAAATTTCTCTTTAGACAATTTTAAGTAAAATAAATCTGAGTTATGTGTTGGTACATCACAATAGATAAAACATAGATTTACATTATTTCAATCCAAAATCTACCAGCAGCCAATGAAAGCTATCCAGAACAAGGAAAAACATAATAAACAGCTGGCAAAATTATGACATTGGAATTTTAGGATACAAAAGATAAAAATTTTATTTACTACACTGAATATTGAGCATTAGTCAACAGCAAGTATTACATTGAGTTATTGGGAAATTAAAAAGCAAATATCACCAGAAAATTTCATAATGAAGAAAAAAAATGTTGTTACATCGAGTGAAAAGTGTAAAGCACAAGACTGTCAAAATAGGACCTTGTGCTGCACTATACGACGATGCCTTAACTACGGAATGCTTTTTTCAACCTACAAAGTACTTGATTGGCTGTTGAGGCGGCTATTTTGACTTGATATTTTTTATTTTAAGTTGTCTGAGACGCCAAGGTCTCTTTCGATCTTAGTAACTCCAAGTTGTATTCGAGATCCGTCATCGCTCCTCATTTAATGTTGTTGTGTTGACCTTTTAGTTTCGCGACCTATTAACTTGCATTTTGCCACGTTAAAAGGCATACGCCACACGCTGAACCATTTCACGGCTTTGTCAATGTGATCTTGTAAGATTGACAAGTCTTCTTTAGATTTGATGATGCTATTTCGTTACCATCCGATATAATATAGTTTGATGTGAGGCGAAAGGTTGTCTGGAGGATCGTTAATAAAGAGGATAAATAGTAATGGTTCTGGAACCATTCCTTGCAAAACTCAACTTGAGACAGATGCCCAAGTTTATACGTGCCTAATCATAGCTACCCTTTGTTGGCAATTTGATAGCCATGCTTCAATCCACTTCAACAATGCAATATATATATTAAAGCTCTCAGTTTGCGTAGCAAATGTTTATGAGGAATTTTTTCAAATGTTTTAGCAAAAGCTATGGAGAAAAATCATGACTTTGTAACAGCTATGATTTAGCTCTATGGTTTTTATGCTAATTTAATTTTTTCTATCATTAAAATTTGTATTAAAATTATAATAAAATTATTACACTATTTTTTATTAAGTTAAAATTATAATCAAAAATAAAATTGTAATATAATTATACTAAGATTTATATAAAAATTATATTAAAATTTATATTAAAAGTTTATTATTAATTGTTGAATTTTATTGCTATGAATTAGCTGCATAACGATAGAAAAAAAAAACGTAGATGAACGGTATTCATCCACAAATCTTGAAAAATTTGCGAGGTTAGAACTATTTTGTTCTATCTCCACAAATCAAAAAAATTGAGTTAGATCAATTTTTTTCTTTTTATGGGTAAAATATTTATTTTTTACAAATAAATCAGTAAAAAAAAAATTAACTTACTATACCTGGCATTGCACATTGTTCTTCTTAATCTTATTTATAAATTAAAATGATAATGTGCTATCTCCGTTTTATCCAATCAAAAGTTATTTACGCCAAAATGATAGCGATATTTTTATTACAAAAAAATAACAACAAAATTTTCAAGATAAATTATGTTATTGTTCACACACACACGCAAACACACACACACACACGTATACATATACACATATATATATTTTTTTTTTCAGAGACTGATCTGACTGTTCTTGGTTTTCATGATGGTAATCCTAAAGAGCACCAGCTCGTCGTCTGCTCCTACGTTTAGGAAAAACTAGGAAAAGGAAGTCGGCACCTAAAACTTGGACCCAGAATGTGAGAAAGCAGCTAAGATTCTTCTGATCAACCGTATAAAAATAGAAAGGAAGAAAATGTTTCATGCAAGTCTGTAACCAAAAAAAAAAGGCTGTTAAATTCTTGTAAATTTAAATGCACAACAAATATCAGTGATAAAAAATAAACACGTATATTTGATGATTTTTGGTTTGTGATAAGTTACCCAAAAAACATAGTAATTTAACAAAAGTATAAGACAAGGGAATTCTAATATACAAGAGGTTGATAATATCCACAGTTATATTGATAGAGCACTCGCATCTGTTGAAATATTTAGTCCCTTTGGTCAAATCAGAGCAATTCCAGCTCTTCAAAAAATTTTTTTTTCTGTCTACCAAATGAAAAAATTGGGTTTCAAACATTTTTCAGCTATTTCTATTTTAATTTTGAGTTTTCCAGCATCTAACATTCAGATCATGTATACAACAGAAAGTTCATGTTCAAAAGCATGAATTAACAATCTACGATCTTAGTCGTGACAGTGGTACTAATGTTTTCTGCCTTGAATCAGGATGCTCAAATTTCAAATGATATAGCCAATATCCTTCAAGATATGTTCAATTATATGTCTGTAAATATTGCATTTTATAAGAGTATTTTAAAACAATTTATTTTATTGTCAAAATATTTATGTTTTATATGTTATGTTGTTAAATGGGCTTTTTACTGAAATGCTATGTTTTTAGTAGATTAACCAGAGGTGTTGGTTAACTAATTATTCTCTAAGATATCTTTTTATTATGCAATGTATTTTAGATGTTTGCTTTTATTTTTTTAGAATGCTTTTTTGGTATGCTTTTAGAATTTATAACTAAAGTTTTATTTCGTTGTGAAGATCTTGGTACATACTTTAGATAATATATCACTTATTATCTCTGTTGAATTGATTTTGAGACTAAATAGCGTGTTTATGTAATTTTCACTAGTGTAAAATAAGATTTTTTTTTCTAATAAAACAGATATGGACCGTACACTACTTTAATTGCCAAAATATACAATCATTTTGCCACAATATATATAAAAAGATACCAGTTTGTATTTTTTTTTAACAAAAATGGAGAACAAAATAAAACATTATTTTTTTTAAAAAGTGCGTATTGCATTGTTCTATCTCCAAATCAGGGTGTAGTAATCCAGACACCTGCACTTAAACTATTTTGAAAAAATTTCTTTAAAACTGTGGTAGTCTGTATAGGAAATTAATACAAATCGGTTTTGTTTGCGTTTTTTATGTTATTTGGCCTGCAGATCCATTTAAAACTTTGAACTTGATTTTCTCGGTTCAAAAAAACATGGAGATAAAACAAAATAATTCTAATCTATCGAATTGTGCAGCTAACGTTTATAATCTTTTTAGATAAGGGGTCGTCCATAATTTACGTCACGCAATTTTTGACCGTTTTTGATCCCCCTCGTCACAAAATCGCAACACTTAAGTAGCAAATTTTGTATGAGTTGTCACAAAACCACCAACCCTCTCCCCTTTATAGCGTTACATAACTTATGAACAACCCCTAAACAATTTGTTAAAGTTTTCAGCAATTTCTTTCTTATCAAATATTTCTTGGTTCATGTTTAGCTTTAATCTGATTTGAATAACGGTGTTTTTTTGTAAAAGTGGTTCGAATAAAAACTTTTTTTTGTTTGCTTTTTTAATCTTTCAAAGCAATTTTTATATTTTTTGTATTTAGTTTCATTGTTTTAAGCTTTATTTTTTTTTAAATTTTTATAAAATCTTTGTTTTATTAAAATTATTTAAAAAACGCATGGTTTTTTTTCTAATTTTTTAAAATCTTTTTTTTAACGCAACTCCAAAAGAACAAATAGAAAACAAAATGAAAAACTAAAAAAATTTTAATAAGTGATATGTTTTTTCTGGGAAAAAGATTTATATGGGTTCCCTTTTGGGCCCATTATAAATCACACTACGCGTCAGAATTTTTTATTACCTACAGATTCGGAGCGACAACGTTTTAATTAACTAGAAAAAAAAAATTATCAATTTTGCTCAGTATACGAATTTATGATGCACTCTATGTATTTCTAACCTTTACTTGTTGTTCCAAACCGAAAAAGCTGGGCCAGAACGAATCAAGGATAATGCCGATTGTGGCTTTTTGTACTAACTTACTTGGTCAATATTTTGCTTAAATCTGTATTCCTGCAAAAGATCTCCTTTTGCTCTTCCTTTCTCCGATGTTGTTAAATCCTTTGCTTTTAGTCTTTTTCCATATAAAATCTATTTAAGTTGTGGGACTAACTTCGTTGTTTTTCTTTGCACTTTCTCTAACTCATCAATATCCCGTTGTAAATTATACGCAGATGACAGTAAACTAATCAACGTTATAAAAAATGTTCAAGATCGGGAGTCTTTAGAAAATGACAATATCAATAAGTTTGTAAAATGGATGGATATCTGGTTAACCGTTGAAAAGTGAAAAGTGTTTCAAGTAAAAAGAATCCACAAATAAGTTATAGTATAACCCATGACGACGAAAAGCATAAATTAGCATAAATTAGATCCAACAGTAAGTGGAAGAGATTTGGGCGTGATTATTTCATCTGACTTTAAATGGCATGAACAAGTAACTTCATCGACAACAAAAGTGCAAAGAAATTTGGTTCAAACGTACATTTACATTCTTTGATGTGGAAACGGTAAAATCACTATATACGACATTTGTGAGACAGCTTATTGAGTTCGCTATACCTGCATGGAAGCCTTATTTACCTATATTTATATGAATTTCATTTTAATGATTTAAATGCTGCTTCAAATTCACTGTACGTTAGGTTTAAAAAAAATAAAGATAAAAAATATTTTTAACATATATAAATGACCTTAACAAAGCCTCTAACTTAACCACTATAGTTTTTGCTGATGACGCAAACCTATTCCAACCTCATGAAAAAACAAATATACTTTTTAATAATATGACACAAGAATTAAATATAATCTCATATTGGTTTAAGAAAAACAGGTTGTCCCTCAATATTGATAAAACGAAATGGACACATTTTTACCTAATATCTAGAAAAAAATGTTTACCAAATACGATGCCAGACCTCTTTACTGATAATACAATACTAAAAAGGGAAAGAGTTACAAAACTTCTTGGAGTTCTTGTAGATAAAAACTTATCCAGGAAACAACAATTCGATAATATCTCCATGAAAGTTGCTAAAAGTATTAGAATTATATATAAAGTTCGACATATGTTAAATAAACAACAATTAAAACATTATTATTTATTTATCCACTCACATTTAAATTATGCAAATATTATACGGGGAAACGCGCACAAAACTAAACTTAAATCTCAGCATCACAAACATGCAGGTCGCTTATTTAATTTTATTAAATGATTTTTCAAATTCAAAACCATTTTTGAGAGAAATGAAAGCCTTAAATGTATACGAACTAAATGTTTATAATATTTTATGTTTCATGCTTAAATGTAAAAATCATTTACCTTCTGATATATTTATAAACCTTTATAATGTAAAATCCATAAAGAAATACAATTTTCGCAACGGAAAAAATCTACAAGAACCTTTCTGCCAAACTAAATTTTGATTTGTCTTAGAAATAGACTGTAACTTCTTTCAAACGAAAATTAAAAGAATTTATCTTTTCAGCAGACAATAATTTTTCTTGTTTTTAGTTCATTTGTTTAATATAATTTAATTTATCTGTATTTTAAATGCACAATTATATACCCTAAAATTTTAAAATTTTTAAGGCTTTAACTTTAACTGTTATTGAATCTTTTTTAACTTTTTGATCATATCTCGCTCTTTTCTTTAGAATATTCAGTACAGTCAACTCGTTATATTTTTGTACGAAAGCACTGTAGCAATGATATACGTTTAAATCCTTGAACAATTTATTAAATTAAAACCAATATTTATTAAATTAAAACCAAGATTTATTTTTTCACTTTTGGTAATTTATATCTTTCCTCATCTTAATGGGAAAAATCGTATTACGCTAATTTTTAAAACTATAGACATTATGCAAAAAACAAAACACCTACGCCTAAAGTACCTACACCTACCTAAGTAACATACCCATAGCTCCATAAGTTATTGTAATATTGCTTGGGCAAGTACATGCCCTTCAGCATTGAAAAGTATATATATTAAACAGAAACAAGCCAGTTGAATTACATGTAGTGTAGATACGCCCACTACAAGCCGTTACTTTATTTTTCAAAGACATAAAAATACTAAAACTCTAAAGAATTTCAACTTATTTTATTTTAAATATTATGCTTGCAAAAACACATCTGCTCATGAAAAAAGCATGCGGCAAAAAATATGAATCATACCACTACAGAAATGGAAAACTTGAAAACATTCGATATATAAAAGGCTTACAGTTTTCATTTGAATATCCGTGGTCTCGGCAACAATCAATCTAACATCATCAATTAGTTTGACAGCAACAATAACATTGTCATACTATATATAATGTAGAAATTTTAGATAATACACTAAAAAATATTTCTGCAATTTGTTTTGTAGCTGTGATTGGTCTTCCATTCAGCTAATGTAAACAGTTCTGGACTAACATGAAATGCATAATTTTATCGTGTCTTGATCGATTAGTCCCAAATATTAAAAAGCAGACTCGATTGAAAATCATGTTTGTTATTTACAAGTGAAATAAAGTTCCATATAAACATAAGTGACAGTTTACTCTATAATTTTTGTCAATCAAAGTTAGCGATTGACGAAATACTTTTTTAATAACAATAGAAATGAAGTAAACGCAATAGTCTTTTTTATTTTTTGTTTGAAGTGCCCCTAGAAGACCTAGTCTTGTCACAGAGCGCCATGGAAGAGGATATAAATGGGAAGTATCGTAACGTGGGGTAGTCGAGCAATTCATGAGGTAATCACGCACCCGTTAGTATTCTCGTTTTATTGGTCAAATAAAAAATTTAGTACAAATACTAAGTTCATTTTCAAGCTCTAAAATACTTAAACTTTCAGAAGTTATAAATTGTTAAATATTTCTATGTTTTCCTTTCAAGCTGTTGGTGTAGATTTTGCTGGACCTTTATATGTAAAAATTTACTTAAAAACTGACCTGTGCATCTAGTCGTGCTGCTCATCTGGAAATAACTCCTGACATGAAGATCCCTGCTTTCATCTGAGCACTCAAACGCTTAATTGCACGCAAGGGCATACCTGATAGCATTATTAGTGACAATTTTAAAACATTTAAATCGATTCAAGTGAAGAAAATTTGTTTAAATAATAACATTAATCAAAAATTCATCCTACCTGCTTCCCCTTGGTGGGGATGATTTTATGAAAGATTGGTACGATAAGTTAAGATACCAATATTAAAGGTTATGGGAAAATCCCTCGTTACTTATGAAGAACTGCAAACAATTTTATGCGATATCGAATCTGTAATTAATAGTAGACCACTTGTTTACATGAGTGAAGGTGATAATGAAGAAACGCTTACTCCTTTTCACTTGATGTATGGACAAAATATATTAAGAAATAATGCGGAAACGAATTTATGTTTTGAGTTGGGTGATATCAAAAAACGTGCCATCTACTCAAGAAACTTAATTTATGATTATCGAAAGCGTTTCAGTAAGGTTTATCTGAATGAATTAAAACAGTTTTTTAATAAGTTATTTAATAAGTTTAATGATAATGAACAAGAAAAGTAAATTATATTATATTAATTAATGATAAAGATTTAGCACTTCGTCAGTGGAGAATGCCACGAGTTGTGGAAGTTATTGAAGGAAAAGATAAAGCAATTCGTGGAGCGAAATTAAAGGTTATATCGAATAAAGGAACATCCAAAATATGTTTCCAACCTGCCCAAAAATTAATTCCTTTGGAGATCTATGTTGATCGAGATAACAAAGATAAAGATGATAATTCGAAAAGAAAAGTCTGCGAAATTGAAACCGAGATTGGGCGGAATGATGCGGCGCTCAAGTCAATTTATATACGTCCAACCCGACAGGCAGCACTTGAAGGACAATATCTAAGATAATTAAAAGACAAATATTGTTGACAAATCAACAGGGGAGAGCGCATTGAGGAGTGGTATTTATTATTTAATTATTGTAAGTGGGTGTTGTTAAATGTGGCATTTGTAACCTAATTATTGTTATTATTGTTAATGGATAATTTATTGGTGCATGCTCTCCACAGACCTCTTTTTTATTATATATTCTGTTGGTGGAGCAGCATAGATGTTCTTGTATTTTGTACTAGTTTAAATACATAATCTCTTAAAAGAAACAGTTTTAAATCCTCAAGATTTTATAACAATAATTTTAAAAAGATACAAAGACTCTCGACCAACCAGAAGAGATAATGTTGTTTCGGAATCAAGTACTGTGGAATAATTTGAGGATACCCAATATGGAATGTAGGTATAAAAAATTTAAGTAGGTTATACTCTTTGTTAAAGACTGTCCTAACTGGTCATCGTATTGTTCTTGAATTTTAAGACTTGCCTTGAAAGCATAAAGGTCATTCTTCGGTGCTTTGGTAGACTGAAAGCTTTTTAAAAACCATTGTGTATAAAGAACGGTGGTAAAAAAACTTCCCTTCTGTACCTCATTTTCCTCCATCTGCCATAAAACGTGCTTGATGACAAGCGCCAGGTTGATGGAGTTTAAAACTTAAATTCCATCAAGTTGTTCAGAAAATAATATAAATACTTGATTATAAATAAAAGTTATTTTTAATAACACACAATTACTTTTTTTTTCTTCATAAGTTTTTCGTCAATTTTATGATCAGTTGAAGAGTCAAATTTGCAATCAGCTGTTTCAAATCCATCTAATTTTCACAACAAATTGATATACTACTATCCTGGCTTCCTTGAACTCTATAAATCTCTTTTTGTTTTTATTTTTCTATAGTTAGAGTTCTGAGTCTCCTCTTTTCATTTCTAGCTCTGTGAGTTTCGTCATCTTTCTCTTCAATGAACATTTTCCTTTCCTTCATTTGGTCTTTAAAAAAGTCTAGATTCTAGAAAAAATTCTAAATTCTAGTTTTCAACTACTTCTAGATCATTATTAGCTGCTCTTATTTTCTCCTCAAAATTCACTTTTAAAATATGAAAAAGATTACTTAACTCGAATTTAAATTCTTCTACTAGAATGTTATACTTCGTTAAACTCACAAAAAACGAGTACTAAATAAAAAAATATTCATTATTTTAATGGTTTTAATTACCTTACTTGAGCTCTTTTCTGAATACAATCTAAAAAACCTGCTTTGATCCATACAGAAATAACTTCAGCAACAACACAATTGATCGCAAAATGATAACACACTCCTTTAAAACAAGCAAGTTCAAATCCAAGATGTTTTTGTGGACACGCAATGTGAAACTTTGACGGCCTGAATCTGTAGCTTTTTTCAGAGTTTAAAAATAGATCTCAACACATTTCACACAGAGGACAGCTAGTTTGTTGGTAATTTTTTGATAGGATAATTAAGAAGGCAAACATTTCTTTTAGGACTAATAGAGCAGTTGTATTTATCTCTTTGCACCTTTTTTTCATTTTTGAACATTCCATGTTAAAAACAAATAAAAATTGATATTGCTAACACTTTTGCACTAGTTAAAATTATTTAACAAGTAAATCTATTAGAAAAATTTATAAACATTCTTAAGCTTATCTAGTAAATCTTTCTGCATAATTTTAACAACAATGATTTTTTCATGACAATTATTACTAAAGCGAAAATAACAAAAATACAGAAAAAATTGTTATATCCAAATTTTCAAAATATACATCTTGAAATTGTCGACTAAATGAACCATAACATAAAGGTATTTTATTTTTGTACATGCCAAATCCCAAACACTTGAAGGTATAGTCTTTTTTTTTTTTTTGGGACACCCTAATGTACAGTGTACAATGCTTAACATTTGATAGGCATTTTGATACTAGGAGTTTCAATTGTTGTTCGTAATAGCCAAACAAAATCTAGTTGCTTTGATGATTCCTGTTGCATGCAAACAGTAGTAATACCTTCGGTACACAATTGTTACAGTCTCTTGACCTTGCAGTTTATGGACCCAAGAAATCAGCATGGAGAAAAGTAAGCTTCTGATAAAAAGCCTGAGGCAGTATTGCGCGGATATTGCCACAGGTTCTTCTGCTTTTAAATCCCAATCAAAACACAAGCTAATCAAAATAAAAAATGCCCTAATTAATGACTTCTTCAATGAAGAGAAAAAATGAAAAAAAAAATTTTTTTTTTAAATTTTAATACTTTTAAAGTTCTAAATTGTATATAGAGCTACAAGAAGCTAATAATAAAAAATTTATATGCGGAAAAAAGTGATTCATATATTGGTGTTTATGATCTTGATGATTATCATTTCTATCAAAAACAATCACACAAGCAAAATAAAAAAATTAAAAATTATTTAGATGGATGTAGCTATAAATCAGATTCTAATTGCAATAAAGGAATATATGATTCTGGAATGGTTGCAAGCTATGGTTCCATCCAAAAGCAGAGAGTTCTTATGCTGTGGTAAAGTTTAAAGGAAATAAGACGCCATAGTTTCTTATATTCAATTATTATCTTTATTCATCATTACAACATAAGTTGTAAATATGGGTAAAAGTAATAATAGGAATACATTAGACAAGATTTAATGCTTCAAACTCAAGAATCATCTACATCAAAGAACCACAGCTACCTGATTACTTTGAAGATTAAAAAAAATAAATCGGACCTTTAAGAAGTTCTAATTTTTTATTTTATATTTTCTCATTATATTTAAACATCAGTTTTTCTTAAAATTTTTAATTCTTTATATTATTACTTATAAATTATGATTCAATTTAAAGCTGCTGCCGCCGTGACTCATTCGTGCGTGTTTGATTTTTTTAAAGAAGATTTATCACGCTTGGGCTTAAAATATTTTCCATTATATATTTGACCACGCAATGAGGTATTCTTAAATCTTCACTATCTTTATTAAAATCTGTTAACATCTGCTTAATCAGTAGTAAGATCTAAAGCCTTTATATTAAATAATTTGATGCAACAATAAATTATGTAGTAATAGATAAACCTTATGTTATTTTTAAATTTGTAAAGTAACTTTTAAAGTCAGATATTTTATTTAATTCTTTTTAATAAAATTAAAAAGAATTTGTAAAAGAGTTTGACTTCTGACCTTGTTCAGAAGTCAAACTTCTGAACAAGGTCAAACTTTGATAAAGTTGGTGTTTTTCTCAAAAACCCTTGTTTCTCACACGGTCAACTCTATGTTCTATGTTCAAGAACAAGTTAGTTAAATAATTTTTTTTTTTTAAATTTATGAACATTCATTACAAGGTGTGTCATATAAATGCTTCACAAACAATGTTGTATCTTTAAATTTACTAATCTATAAACAATTATTGTTTTACTATTTGTGTTTTACTACTTCCTATTTGTACAATATATATTAAAGGTTACCTAGTAAACATTGAACAGTTGGCCCGATCCTAATAACCAAATATTAGCTACAGTTGGGCCAACAGTCGGCTATTTGGTTAGTACCGTGAAAAAAACGTAACGCTTTTACCAACACTTAGCCAACTGTTTTATAAACTGTTGGTACTATTAACGGCCCAAAAGTAATAAAGCAGTTGGCTAACAGTTGGTACTATTGCCGGCCCAACTATATAATTTTTTTTTGCGATTATTTAAATTCGCTTTTGCACTTTAATTGAAAGTGCAAATGTTGTAAATGTTTACAACTATCTTTACAATTTGACGTGATGGTGAGAAATGAGTAGCATATTTGAAATCAAAACGAGAAATGCTATACAAAAAACAAATTGTTTACTCGGCACCAGAAAAAAATCTTTTTTTTTGTAGAACTGTGTAATAATACATTAATAATCATTGTAATAATAACAGTAATATATAGTAATAACAACTACAGTTATAATAATAACAGTAGTAATTTACAACAGTAACAGTAGTAAAAAACTAGCAGTAAGCAACCCCTAATACGGGTTATGAGTAATTAAATCATTAATAACAAAAACACATTAATAACTTGATACATTATCTAAAAAATTAAATACAAATTTATCTATAAATAATACTTTAACTTTTGACTCTATCGGCAATTTCATTACTTATAGTTAAGGACATAAAGGCCGCATTAACATCAGTTAAGTTCTTTTTAAAATCTGTCAAAACACAGGTACCAGAAAAGGAAAGTCAAGTAAAGCCTGCAAATACCTAAAAAAAGACATGAAAAAAAAAATTACAATTTTTAATAAAAGAATACTTTTTTTTGCATTTTTTTATTAGTTTTTTAATTTTTATTTATTATTTTTTTAATTTTTAATTTATTTTTTTATCATTTTTTTAACTTTTATTTGCATTTTATTGTTAGTAGAATAGGATAATAATATTACAGAAAATTTAAAGAATAAAAAAATAGCTATAACAGCCTAGGTCTATCAACACAAAACACAGTAACAATAGCGCATAGCATAAAATATTTGTAAGCACAGATTACTGTGTCTCCAGAGTAATTAAAAAGAACAGATTATAAAAAAGGCTAGACAACACAATGTATTAACACTGGCTTGTAACACCACGACTTATTAAGATATTTTATCAAATAAATTACTTGGACTAAAAAGATTTTATTTATTACAATATTTGAACAATCGAGGGACAATTATAGTTTGATTAGAAAAGATCACAAATTGTGATCTTTTCCAATCAAAGACTATATTTAAACTTAAGATTTATTGAAATCCATATCTTTTTATGTTTATATACATAAGTTGTTTATCAAAAATATTAAACAATATTTATTTACATCAATTGTTTTTAATTTAACAAAAAATCTAGATTGCAATGCACAAAATTATGTAAGTAAGTGATCAACAAATTACTGACTGTAATTTATTGATCAATCAGTTTTCAATGTTAAATAGATATAATATATATATAATATAAAATAAATCCAATATAAAATAGAATAAAAGTTAGTAAATTTACTCAAATCAAAAAATTTACCAATTAAATTTGCGTTTTTGCGGTTTTTGTAAAAAACGATTAATTTGTAATTAAATTAATGGTTTTAACTTTCTGACAACACGCAAATGTTGGACGAAAGTCAAAAGTAAATAAAAGTGACGTGTGTGTTGGCGTAAGAATCATTTTTTTTCCTTCCGTACTTCCCAAATGCAACAATCTATATAACTATACATACACACACTCATATATATGTATATACATATATATGTATATATATGTATATACATATTATATATATATATATATATATATATATATATATATATATATATATATATATATATATATATATATATATATACATATACAAATACATACAGAAATACACACGTAAACATAATACTTTATACGCACATATACATTTTAGCTGTATTTTAAAATGTCTAACACAAATACAACAATGGTGTCATCATAAAATTAAATTAAAAACTCTAACAAATGTCAAAATTTATATCTGAATATGTAACTAAAAACACTGTAGTTTCCATACAGTTAATTTCGTTGCAATCCCTCTTGCATGCTCTTGGGCGCCTTTGATTGTAGGTATATTACTCCATGTTGATCAAAGACACGGCTTCCTTTTCATATTGCTCAAAATTAGAGTAAACTTGCTGCACGTAATGCTCCAGTGGGTTGTACAGTTCTTCAACCATACCTAAATCAAGCTTGACAGAGTGCAGTTCCTTGTTAACCTCTCTATGATTTTGTTCCAAATGATTATTACAATATCTATCTCAAGTATTACCATTTTGGTCAAAAGTCAAAAGGCCTCTGCTCCTGTTTTTGTTTTCTGAGTAGGATTGTCGTTAAGATCAAGAAGGGCCACCTATATAGAAACTGTTTGTTAATAAGTATGCACAATCACAAATAAAATATGTTTTTATTTGATTTTCTAAATATTTCTTAATCACCTTATAAATATAAAATCCCTTTTCAATGGCTAAACAAGCATCAGCATGAGCTGACCAACGAGTTTGTGAGAGAGTCTTGGAAACCTTAACACGTATTCCAGCTGGGAGCTTTGACTTTAAGACGTTCCATCAATGCGTTGATGCAGAAAAGAAGTCATAAATTTTTTAAAGAAAGCTAAAGAAATTAATAGTAGCTTGGTTGGATTCCGCGACACTCACTCCTACAAGGTTCAAAGAGTGAGCAGCACTTAGAATGTATTAGGCAAAAACGTTGATCTCTTTAGTTTTTGCTTGTAAACCAAAGAAGATTTCAGGCATTTCTGGCATTGTCGTATAACAAGGCAATTTGGCCTAGGCAATTTTGAATGTTGATCCCATACAAATCTTACTTTTTAAAATAATTTTAAGTATGGAAACTGCAAAATGATTATGCATGGGAATAAATGCTCAGAACCGCTCAACTGGTTCTCCGTTTTGTAATACAACCATAACGCAGAATAAAGCAGAGTTAGTTGATGTGCGACACATCGGAAGTAGAATCAACGATGATTGAGAAATATTTCGCAAGTTTGATTTCGCTAACTAGGAAACTATGCTTGGTTGTAAATAAAAAATGTATACTACAACATGTTACTTAAGGATGATCATATTACCTATAAATTCCAAAATCTTGGCGGTTATCAAGTGTATGAGTTCTTTGCAAATATCTTTAGACAAGTACAAGATACTTCCCTTTCCTTTTGTTTCCATGAGTTACCAAGTATTGGGCGAGGAAAGGATCAAATTTTGCTAATACTGGCATGTTGCCAGTTCCGAAATCCTTTTTTTTTAAACAAGCTGCTCTTCAATTTTCCAAAAAAATAGCAAGGTACACAGTATATGCTTTTATTTTCTTTTAAAAACTGAAGCCAATTGCGTAATACTTTTCTTCCTTCTTTATCTTCCGTTCTAAAGAACAGGTTTAAATAAGCTCGACGAAGTTTGCCAAAATCGCGGTACTCTGAGAATGAGAAGTCAATTTTTTCTTTATTTATTTTGGGTGGATTTGTTAAGATGTGGTTGATCAACTCCAAAATGCCACGGTTCGAATTAGCAGGATCGTTGAAACCATTGTTTCTTTGATTACTATTTGATTTAGGCTCAGCGTAGTCATTACGAGGGTTGTTTGAATTACGTAGAGAACCAACGCGCTCTTGTGCTGCACTTCCTGTGATTCGTGGACCAAAGTGATGGCATTTTTATCTTGAGTTTCATTTAAAACTGGAGAACGTACTTATTTGTATAAAGGAAGAGATCTTTCCTGAACTATTAAAATTTAAGAACTTTTTCAGATTTATTTGCCATCTAGTAATTTAAAAATTAAAATACCAAAATACAGATAATAAAAATTAAAAATGATTTATACCTTTTGGTGCAATAGGAGAGAAAAAAGGTCATTGTTTTTGGTAATTAGGAAATAATTTTATCTCCTTTTTTCTTTTTTTCTTCTGCTTCTATGCGACTAGCTCCTTCAGATTTTTTTTCCTGGACATTTATCTAGACTTTCTCGCTCACTTAATTTTATTTATTTTATTAATTATTTAATTTAATTATTTTAATAATTAATATTTAATAAATAATATTTATTTTAATTATTTTAATAATTATTTATTTTATTAATTATTTATTATAATATATTATAAATTATAATATTATAATTTATAATTTATGAATAGATAATTAATCCGTACACTAAATTCCAACATCATTTAAGATAAATACCACTTTTAGAAACGGATATTTATAATGAATGTCTCATTAAAAAAAATAAAAATTATGTAAGTACTAATAATATTAAAAAAAACCGGGAGTTTAAGTTTTGTAACTAAATTAAAAAGTTATATAAAAACAAACAGTTATATAAAAATTAACAGTCATATTAAAAACAAACAACGAACTGAAAAAAGTCGTAAATAAATACTATTAATACATTGTTATTGAAAATAAAAAAAACGTCGACTAACACTTCACAAATATCTTATGATGGGATACGCTTGGCTAACAAATACAAGTAATTAAACAAGATGTTATACACAAACATACTTTAAAAAAAAATTAATTCAAAACTCATTAAAACGCATTCCATTTTGAATTCGAATTCCATTTTGAACCATCAAAAATTTTGAAACGAATTCCATTCTGAATAATCAAAATTGTTTTAAAAAGTCGTTTTAAAAAAAAAAGGTCCAGTCTGCAATACGTCGTAAGCGCTGCTATGGCAAAGATTAAAAGTCTGAGAGGAAGTCAAGAATAAAGGCCGATAATATTTTTTTTCAAACTATATTTTTGTTTTATAATATATCTTTTAAAAACTCACTTAGATGCTCTGGCCCCTTGACCTCCGTGGCCTTCCGGAACGTTTTTATCTAGTTTTTTAATGTTCATACAATTTTTAAATTATTATTTTGTAACTACATTGCTTCAGCTTGACTAAATAAAAAAGCATTTAATTAAAATATAAATTATTAAATTAGAGTATTTATATTATCTTATCAATCAGATTAAGAATGACTTTAAGGCTTAGGGGATTTGAGGATTTTTACCAACCGAAACTTACCGCACAAAGTGTTAGTCTAACGTGAGTACAATTATTTCCGTTAAACAAACTCTACGGTAATTAAAAAATCCATTACAAAAATCAGAATCAACACCTAATATTTAGCCGTAAAATTTACTATGTTCACCCGTAACTTCTTTTTTACTTACAGACAGGAGTCAAAAGATGCTAATGCTCCACAAACAGAGGCACCCTCCAATCACAGTCAGACAAATGCAGATTTCTTTACTAATCAAGAAAGTAAAATAAATCAGCAAGATAATACTACCAGACAGTAAGGAGTAAATACAAATAAAGAGCCGTTGACTATCACTGGTGCACACGCTTCACAGATTCAGTAACCTCTACATTATACTGTAATGCACTATGTTGCAATTCAAATGTGGTCCAGGCCTACCTAGATAATGAATTTATAATTTAAATGACAAGAAAACAAACTGGAAACAAAAAAGAGTTTAGAATGTTTTCAAAAATCATGGTAAATCAAAGGTCGTGGCTGACACTCTGCGTAACAAGGCATAAAATATTTTGCTTTTATTGTCGATTTATTAAAAGAATCAACAAACTTGACTTAAGCAAAAGAAAGGAACCTGCCTTCGTGACAACAGGATTCTACAATTAGAAGAAGGCAGTTACAAAATTTAATGAGCACGAACCAAGTGATGCACATAGGGAAGCCTTAGAAAAGTACCAGCATATAAATCAAAAGACGAAATATGTAACAAGTAATGCAAAAGACAAAATATATAACAAAGCAGATTAGATAAAACCAGAGTAAAAAAAAAACAAATATTTTTTGTAGAGATATAGTCCTTAAAGGTTCTTCTACGTCAAGGTCTTGCAATACGTGGTCGTACAGAAACATAGGGCAACCTTAAACAATTGATGTTAATGAGATCACAAGATGTAAAAGGGCTACAAAATTGGCTCCAGAGCAAAAACTACTTGTCCCAATAATAGTAAATGAGTGTAATTGCCTCATTACACACCAAAAGTACAAACAGGGACACCATCCATGCGCAACATGGCACTGTTAATACTTTGATATTTTTCAGCTGTTGATGGAATCAGCCTCTCTGAGAGCTACCACAGAGTTCGGGAAACCTGACTACCAGCCGGCCTCAGAACCATAAAACTGAATTATAGAACTGTACCTCATTAGGAGATAATAGAATGAGTTGCCTAGTCATAAAAACAGAGACACAAGCAAAACCCATGCATTGAGTCAAGAAGATCCAGCATTCAACATTCTAAACTGGAAACAATGTATTAAAAATACATCTGCGCCAGCCTAATAGATGAAGAAGGAGTGCAAGGCAGGTCAACAGATAGAATCTGTTTACCGATTAAGTATTTGCCAAGGAGGCCTTCTACAAGACAGAATCCGAGTGCATTTAACATCTGCCCAAGATGAGTATTTTTATCGAGACACCATCTCTAGCCTTTACTCAACCAAGAGCCCCAAGGCAGGGGGTGTTTTAAGTCGGAGTTGGCATCTCTTAGCCTTTTCCTAAAAAGGCGTATCCTACAAGGCAGCAGGACATGAAGCAGATTGTATTTGCACATTGTTTAAATTTGTTTGCTTTGCAAGACTGAACCAGACAATGCACTTTGGTCTAGAAAAGTCGTTTGCTGGTGTCTGAAATTGCTAACACAATAAAGAATTCATCTAAGAAATTTAATGTCTTTAATAAAATCAGGAAGCAGATATCGTTTGATAACGATAACGGAGGTCCCATTAAGAACCTGAAGCCATTGTGTCCTACTCGCTGGGCTGTTTGTTCTAGTACCTTTAAAGCATTGTTAGAAAAAACGAATTGCAAGTCTGTTTTAAATGTAATGGTAGAAATTGGAGAATCGGTATCAGATGACTCTGGGAGCAATGCGAGGGGAATATGGCAACAGCTTCTTTAAGAGATACATCGTTTGATCATTTCTTCAAGGAAGTAAAATATGAAGCTGATGATTTGGAAGTAAGTGAGTCACCAGTTCCATGGACTCGAAAACAACCACGGTTGTTAGATTCTGGCTCAGGGCCTCATTTTTTCACCGATGTTTCTGATTATTTTAGACAAAAGTTTTATGAAGTCTTTGACCTCTTGGTTGGTGAACTTGAGGTTTCAGCAGCCATCTGTAAAAAACGCCATAAATATGGAAACGTTTTTATTGAACTCGGCAAATTTGGAGTCAGAAACTATCGAGATAGATCCATCACTAACAAAAATGTCCCTTACATCGACTGGACAAGATTCACATGCCATCGATTGGGAACTTCACATCACATCGATTGGGAACTTTACATCACATGCCATCGACTGGGAACTTTACATGCTACCTAAATTTATCAAACAAAGCAAAAGCAACAAAGTAAAGCCAATTACTAAGATAACCACCATCTCAACATTAGTTAAAATGTTTGCCGAAAATGATGTGTCTAAAATGTTTGATAAAGTATCTAAGTTCAAAGAGTCTTTCAAACAAAACCGGTCAGTACAGCAACAACAGAAAAATCATTTATTGTCTAAGGAGGTTAATAACATATCTCCGTTCTACTCAATTCAAACTCAATCAAAAAAGACTAACCAGCACCATTGTGAGTCATATTCATAAAGATGCTTTGGAAGAAGTTGACATCACTATTTATAAAGAATTTGTGCTGGCAAATCATGAGCGTCAACGATATTTTGGAAAAACAGAGTTTGTTTCACGTATTACGTACTTATTAAATTATGTTATATTAAATGTATCACTTTATAATTATATTATTGTAATATTGAATTATGTTGTGTTTAATTTATTACATTAATGTAAAACTGTCTTAATAATTATCAAAAGCTATTAAATATTTGTTGAAGGTAAAATATATGAACCACTTAAAGCGCCAAGATTAATCACGTTGCGTGTGATAAATAATTGAATAAATAGATCATTTTTATCTATTTTGCCTTCCTACGCCACTGTATATATATGTATATATGTGTATGTATATATATATATATATATATATATATATATATATATATATATATATATATATATATATATATATATATATATGTATATATATATATATATATATATATATATATATATATATATATATATATATATATATATATATATATATATATATATATATATATATATATATGTATATATATATACTTACATACATACATTTTATTTGTTTAGTTTTAGGTGCCCCAAGAAGACCTAACGGTCTTGTCACCGCGGAAGAGCACTAAAATAGAAAGTTTATGCCTCCTTCCTAACCAATGGCTCAAAATATGTCTAGAGCTCGCTTCGAACCCGGAAATTCTCGCTTCTTAAGCAAACGCTCTAACTACTGCGCCACGGCCGCTCATAATATATTCACATTTACTTATATTTTAATTTTTCTGCATTGTATTATTGACCTTTTTTTCTCTAGGTTACTAAATATATATATATATATATATATATATATATATATATATATATATATATATATATATATATATATATATATATATATATATATATATATATATATATATATATATATATATATATAAAACTAAAATTATTTAAGAACTCTACCAGATGTAATTGAGATAATGCATGTTTCTTTAGTTGGGGTTATATATGTGTGTTTATAAAGATTTTCTACTCTAGTAGTATTGTATTTACTTAAAATACTTTAAATAATTTAAGTAAAACACTTTTATTAATGATACAAATTACTTCTCTTATGACTGGTTTTTGAAAGTTCCTATAAAGCTAAATTTAAGAAACTTTTTGAACGTTGATCGCTTTCTAAAAGCCAAAACGAAGTTTTAATAATCTTCATACCATTTACTAAAAGCTATATAAGCTATATAATATATATAGCTATATATTGAAGTACATATTGAAACAATATTATAATTCATATTGCTTTTATTAGTATGTTTGATACTTTTTATGTTTTTTTTTTATTTTTATTTCATTTAATCAAGCTATAAACTAAAAAAAATCCACTTTCCTAAATTTTGACATTTTTCATTTCATTGTGGCGTTTTTAAGTTATTGATTTCAATTAGACTTTATATAATATATTAGTTAATAAATCTTGTTCTTGGGTTTAAAAAAAAAAGTTTACTAGAAATTTTAAAAATACATTTTCAAGAATATTTTATTTACTGGACGTAATAGTTATCAAATCGAATGTAAAAAAAAATAAATCAACTTTGCTTTTGAAACAATGACAACTATTTAGAATTTTGGTTTTAACTGTTTTGTGTTGCATTACCAAAACTTGTACTTACTTGTTTTTGCTAATAAATGAATATGAAAGGTATATTGTTTGATTACTTCAAAGTTATTACTATAAAACAATATTTCTTAACTTCATAATACTTGCATTATTAGTAACAATAAGATGAATTTTGCTTAACGGGATTTCAAACGACTTTAAATCTTTTTGTAAATGTTCTTCGATATGAACACCTGTGTGATTTTCCGGAAAATGAATTACTTGAAGAACAACAGTTTCTTGGGTAAATTTAGTTTGATTTATCCAATATCCAGTAATGCTTAAGAATGCAATTTTCGCTGTATCCGTTGTCCAAATATCTGTCGTCAGAGACAAGTATTTTACGGCGGAGATCTTTATTTTTATATTTTCAAACAATTCATCATACTTGCTAGAGATTACGTTTGACTTAAATATGATCTACAGGGTAATTTATAATTGGGGTAAGCATCTTTAATCAGTTCATTGAATCTCATATCTTCAACAATAGAAAATGGCTGAATATCCATTGTGATAAAGGTTTTTTTTTGTGGAAAGTCTGAATAATATTGTTTTGTAATGTATTATTGGTGGTAGAAGCAACTCTTGCTTCAGAAGTAGCACAAGACAGCAACGATTGAACTTTTTTCTTTTCCTCTAGTTCAAACTTTTTTTAGACATAACCTTACTTTCAAATAAAATTTCTATAATGACAATGAAGGTATTTTTTCGATTATATATTATAAAATAAAGCAACTATTATAATAATTTTAAAATAATAAGGTCTATAAATAAATACTTAACTATTTAACAATAGCAAAAGGTCCTGCAGAAGAATACATAAAATATTTACCTTCAACCTCCATTTCAAAGATTTTTGCTTAATATAAATGAAAAGCGTTACAATCCTTCGAAATAAGTTCGAAAATGTTTACGTCGTTTGAAACTTTTATAGTCAAATCATTATCGGACGATAAAATTTAAATAAAATAATTATAAATTATAATTAAATCATTATAAAAAATGTATAAATACTTATATAGTAAATATATTATTAATTTTAAATAAATATTTAAACGATTGTTTATAATAAACATGCAAGAAATCCAACAGGTTTATTGTATGCAATCAATTAGTTAATCTATTTATTTAAACTATTGTAAACGTTTAGTTATTGTGAACAATTGTTTAAGTGGTTCCTATATAATCAAAAAAAGTTACTTTTTATTAATTAAAATTTAATTTATTTAAAAGAGGGTATAAAATGCAGCAAAAAAAATAATTTTTTTCTTCGAAAATTATATTGATGATCTACTAGAGAGTTTTATTTATAGAAAATACCCTAAAAAAGGGGTTCACTTCAAACACAATTACTCATGAGTAAAAGCTCATTATTCTTTCAAACTTAGTATACTTATGCTTGCAACCTGGTACCTAGTTTGAATTTTTTCTAACAAAAAATCTTGCTTCTACTAAAAGCTATCCTTCAAAACAACTTTTTTTAAAACTACTATTAAGCCTCTGAATTTATTTTTTAGAATATACTAACAAATATAATAATTATTTAAAAAACTCAGGTACTAGCAGTTTACTTGATCAATAAACCATGAAAATTTCAAGCAGTTATCACTAGTATTTCTTAAGTTATGATGTTTGTCGTGTTACAACTTTCTTAAAAAACGATATGCAAGAAAAATCAAAAAAAAAAGATATAAAATTTATTTTTATAAGTAAAATATCCTTTAAAACTTTCTCCTTCCTCTTTATGTAACTTCGTATCTAATAAACCCTTCTTTATAGCCTTCAGGCGTTGTCTTTTTGCTTTGGTCTTATCTGATGCTTTATTAATTGAAATTTGAACGCTGCGCTGATAAACATAATGAGAAACAATGTTAAAAAAAATACCTCTCTGTATTCCAAGTTTCTTAAATACTTTGGCAATTTCAAATTGACCTTCATTGAATTGAAGGATAGCACTGTTAACATATAACTGTAGAACTGACTTTTCTACAAATACTTGTATGGGACATTTCATACAGATTATATTATTAAGAGACTCATTGGTATTTTGTGTTTCTCCGTGGATGCAATTGTTCAGAAGCTCTTTATTTAAAAGTTCTTGAAAAATCTTTGTTATTATACGAAACATCCACACTGGTAAATTATTCCTTTCTTTGTGTTTATTATTTTTACTTCTCTCATAATTGCACCACAAATCATCCCCTAGTGGGCAGAACAAGTGTCGCTTATCTAAATTTGAAAAATTTGTGCAATGTTGAACGATAGCACCTTTTGACTTTTTCATTACATAAAACTTTTCATTAATTGTACAATACTTTTAAACTTCTTTGAAGAATTATTCCTTGATAGTTAGTTATTGAATTAATAGAGTTGTTAGTCAATTTTCATTTTCCACCAAATAGTGGAACAATTTTATGAGAGAACCCCTTTTTATCAGACATTTTCTTCACCACAATCTTGGCATTTTGCTTCCTATTGTTATCTTTTCTTTGAGTAATTTAAAATTTATGCATAAAAAATAGTCACTATCTCCTGAATGTTTATCTACATTAACTTTCTTTCTTTTACATCTAATTTTACTTTCTCTTACAGTGATATTTGCATATTTACATTCTTTTTATTTACATTGTCATAACATTTATTATCCACAATATTTACAGATTTTCTACTACCACGACCATTAACACTCTTTCTTGATGATTTTCTTTTGTTATTATGAGGATTTCCCATGTTTAAACTCTATTATTTCACTATTTTTTAAATAAAACATTAAATAATTTTGACTTAGAATACATTAGAACAAATAGAAAGTTAAAAATAGTTATAAAGAAAGCCTTAGTTTTGTGTACTTTTTCAACAGCACAACTTTTAATAATTAAATATATAACAACTTGGACGTATAAGGCAACATTAAAGAAAGAAAAAGAGATAAATTACATAAAGTTTTCAAGGTCTTTGAGACTAATAAAAAAAGAAAAATTGCTTGCTTCTGCCGTTGCTAGGCAAAATAATTAAACCTACCTGGACAAAATTGTCAATACTATAAAAAGTATACATAAACTATAGAAAAAAGTAATGCAACGTGATAGAGAATTAAATTTTACATAAGAATATCTCTTATGCAAAAAAATTAACATTTTTATGAAAAAAAAATTGACTTTTAATTATATAGGAACCACCTTACGCAAAAACTGCATTTAAAAACAAATTAAACAACATAGTTAGACCATTTATTAATTCAACTCAGTTAGACCAAAGTACTCATTTATTCAAAGTTTAATGATTAGAAATTCTCTTGTAAAAAATTCTCTCTCACAATAAAAAGAATCTATTCAAATACTTTTATTTCCTTCCTTTACTTTCGTTTCTCTAATTATTTCATTTTACGTTACTGATTTTATATCCGTTTAAATCAGTTTCCATTTTGCAATATATTCTGATTATTTTGCAAAAACATTTTCAAAATTATTTTAAGTGAGACACGTTTATATTAGGTAAATATAATTTTGTGGTTGGCGACTCCATGACACTCTTATGGTTTTATCAAGAAGTATATTCGTTGAATTTTAAACTAAAAGCAATTCTGTTAATAATATTTGGACACAATTTAAAGTACTACTAAAACAAATAGTTACTTAGGGCTTATGTTCAATGCAAACTTCTTTTAAGATAACCGGTTCTGGGTACTGCCACAAAATGATCGATTTCGGGTATCCGCAAAAACAACCGAACTACCGGGTCCCCGGGTCCGAACCGGGTACTTGGCACACCCCTAATATACATATACATATATATATATATATATATATATATATATATATATATATATATATATATATATATATATATATATATATATATATATATATATATATATATATATATATATGATGTATATATCTATATTTATATATGTATATTAAAAATTAATAAATAATTTTTTAATGTAATGATTTAAAAATTATTTATTTATAAATAATGATTAAAATGTTTTGAAAAAACCATATAAAAGAATAAAAATATTAAAATGTTTACATACATACAACTAAATGGACCATCAATGAATAGAAACGTGGACCGAGGAATCAAAGTTTTAAATGATAAATAATGATTTAAGAGAAGGTTGTTTGTCCAAAGAAACATCGTTGAACTTATGGTAAAAGAGCGGGTATTATCGACTGTGAAACATGGTAGGTTTAGTTTTAGGGTGAGTTGTGTTTAGGTATTTCGATCAGAATGCCACAGGTGACATTGTAAAAATAGAGGGAATAATAACAAGAGTAGGGGAGATGGGGGCGCATTGATCGCCGTAGCAATGTTTTGAAAATTGCGCAGAACCTGAAAGAGATGTAAAAACTTATTAACTACGTAACACATGTAGAACTATCTGGCTTTTGGAATATATAAATATTTTGATTTAAAAAAATGATAAACATGAATAATTTTAACTTTTAAACAACCCTCTCAAAAGATCAATGTACCCCAAACTATGGGGTACTATGATCTCCAACTTGGGGCACATTGATCTTATATGCGTAATATTATCTAAACGTTTAACACTTCTATAACTAAATCTTGTAAATAATTTAGTCAAAGGGTAATATTGTATAACATATAATACATCTAAATTTTTTAATTATTTTTTAAATATAGCAGTTAAACCCACTAGTCTAATTTTTAATTAAAAAATGTATAAATCACAGCAGCTATAAGCTACCCGCTTTATATACGTTTAAAACTTTACAACAACTTGAAATTTATAAGAACTGAAATATAAAGACTGAAATAAGAATACAACTTTTAAGTTTACAAAACTTGTTAAAAGTACAATATTTTGATTAAGAATATTTCATCATTTGTGAAAGTCAAGTTGTGAAGCAGCTTTTGGTTTACATTATTTTTTATTCCTAAGCAAGTAATTCTTAGTTTCTTTCTTATCTTTGGTGGAGACTTTTTGTTGATTTTTGGTTTGCTTCAAAATTTTCTTTTCTTTTGACAAACGAATTTCATTTCTGACAGGAGTATCAGTCAAGATCCTTGTTTTTAACTGCCTACTTTTAACATTTTTTTTTCTGGCAGATGCTTTTGGGTAAGGTTTTAAAACCTCAGGTGAGATTATAGAAGCAACACTTGTTGACACTTTGTTTAAAATACTTGTTTCAATATTTACTATAGTTATTTCAGACTCTATGTGATTAACATGTGCTGGTATCATTTCAGATTCCATGTTGTTGACAGGAGTGATAGTAACTGTATCTGGAGCAGCTCTATCTGTAACTGATGATGGTAAATATTCGTCATCTTTGAAAATTTCAGAATTGAATGACTCAATGCCAGCTACTCTAAATCCTGTCTGTATATTAGATGGTGAGAAAGCTTTTGTATACGGTTCTCGAACTATTGAAACAATATCATAAATGGTCATTGGTCTTGGGTTTGAAACCATCCAATTATCACATGCAGAATTGTAAAACCTTTTCAATGGTCCAAAAACAGTTCTATCTAATGGCCGCAATTTATGGCTGCAATGGGGAGGAAAACTTATCATTGTAATTCCGTGTTGAATTGCAAGCTCCAAGCCTTTAACAGAAATATGACTTTCATGACTGTCGAGAAGTGACAAAACTGGAGATTCCTGAGAACAGTTTGAATATTTAACAAAATGTTTAATCCATTCTATGAAAATTTCTGAGTTCATCCAACCAGAAGGATTTGCAAATCCCACACATCCAGGAGGTCCTTCCTTAATCATGTAATCATGAAACTTTACCCTAGGAAAAATAAATAATGGAGGAATGGAATTTCCAATAGCATTAGAGGCACAACATGCAGTTACCAATGTTCCTCGTTCTGCAGATGTGATTCTTCCAACTTGTTTGCTTCCTCTACCAGCTAAAACCTTTACCGGCTTTTGAACGGTTGTTAAACCAGTTTCATCAACATTATATATACAGTTAGGATTATATTTATATCGATTTCTTACCGTTTTAAGATTTTGAAAAAACTCTCTTACAGTGTGTTTGTTAAAAGCTGTTGATCGAGCGAAGCTCGTTGCTTCAGGTGTTCGTAGAGACAACTCTGATTGTCTTTTCATAAAACCTTGCAACCAATCAATGCCTGCAATTTTATTTTTGATCCATGATGATGGGCATATCTTATTGTTTTTTAAAGCAAATTCATATGCCAATAATCGCGTTGACCAAGTTGAAAGGCCATAGTTCATTTTTGATGCAATTAGTAAATAACTTGATAAACTTTTTTCATCTTCTGCTGTAAAAACTTGTCTATTGTTGTAGTTAGGCTTGAAAGCTTCATTTGGATTAAGCCTCTTTTTACGACAATATCTTTTTAAAGTCATTCTATCTGTGTTAAACTGACGTGCTACAACATTCAGTTGTGTTCCTTCTAAAACTTTATTAACAGCTACTTTCATTGTTTCACTTGGTATAGCAACTTTATTTGTTTTTTTAATTCTATTTCTAACCATTTTAAGATCTGTAAAAAAATATATCAATAAAAACAAATGTTTTTAATAAATGCTAATATTTAACATAATAATATTATGTTAAATATTATTCTTTTGATATTATAAAATAATAGTATTATTATTACTAGCTTATAACATAAGTAGATTTAAAAAATGAAATGCTAAAAGCTATTGTTTGTTTATATATAGTTTTTTTTTAAATTATAAATACAATTCCATACGTTTAACTGTATTGCTTATAAACAAAAACATGGGGCACTTCGTCTTCTATGGGGCACTTTGATCCTCCGATCAATGGGCCCCGCATAGTCAAAGATCAATGTACCCCAATAGGTATAGGTAACATATTGATAGCAATATCTACTGTATAAATTGCAGCCAAATAAAAATTATATATTATATTATACACCCAACACTTACAAATTTAAAATAAAATTGTTGTTAACCCATACAGACATCTAAATAAAAATATATTTGAATTATCGTACGATTTAAAAAAATCACTTTTTATGACGAAAAACAATATTTTCTTTATTTTTTTCGACGCTGATAACCTTATGAAAAAATATTACGAATAATCAATTAGGGAAGCATAATGGTTAATTAAATTGCAACCTCACTTCTAGTAAGGCAAAAATGAACGAGTAAAAGCCAAAAGATCATACTGCCCCGGCGATCAATGCGCCCCCATCTCCCCTAATTTATATGAACACTTTTAAAAATTAATGCTTTATCTTATGAAAGTTGGATTATTGGGAAGCCTTTCATTTTTTTTGAAGAAAATAACCCAAAGCTTAAGTCTATACTCATTATGATATCATACGTTTATAGTTTTATTTTCTTATTTATGTATTTTTTTATTGTTAACAATTTCTTCTTACAATTCACGTAAAAAAATTCTGTTAAAATTGCGTTATAGAACTACTATATATTTTCAAGTTTTTTGCGGTAAAATTTCCAATTACTAGCTTTTCTGCCTATAAGTATACTACTGTGATAAAAAAGTAAGGTGAATTTTTAATTTAAACTTCCCGCCTTATTCGAATCGTCCAATCTTTTTTATTTTTTAGTTGGTAGGAATGTCATTAACATTTGCGCCAAATTACATGTCAAACTCATAATTATTTTTTTTTGTTTACGCTTGTTTCTGAAGTACCAAAAGTGCATTCGGGGATTTTCACGATGTCTAATTTTGTTGAGCAAAGAAGTGCTATTAAATTTTGTTTGCGGAATGATATTTCTGCTGCTGAAACGTATCGAATGTTGCAAAAGGCCTTCGCTGAAGAGACTATGTCTCAAAAAAATGTTTACAAGTGGTACAAAGACTTCAAAGAAGGCCGAGAACGTGTTGATGACTTGGAACGCTCCGGACGACCATCGACTTCGATTGATGATCGCCACATCAACAAAATCAAAGAATTGGTGCTTGCAAATCGTCGGTTAACCATTCGAGACCTTATTGACATGGTTGGAATATCATTTGGGTCGGTGCAAGCGATTTTGAAGGATTATTTGGGCCTCAGAAGACTCAAATCACGTTTGGTGCCGAAATTTCTCAATTTCTTTGAAAAAGAGCGTCGCGTTAAAACGTGTGAAGCAATGCTTTCTGACTATCAAGACGTCTACAAACAAATTATTACTGGCGATGAGACTTGGGTCTACGCATACGACCCTGAAACAACCGACCAATCGAGTGAATACCGTGAAAAAGGCGAGCCGAGACCGAAGCAACCACGTCAAAGTCGCTCGAAAATCAAGGTCATGTTGACTGTTTCTTTGATTATTCTGGTGTCGTGCACTACGAATTTCTTCCAACTGGCCAAACTGTCAACAAGGAATATTATTTAAGCGTTATGCGACGTTTGCGTGAAGCTATTCGCAAAAAGAGACCGGAATTATGGGCCAATAACTCTTGGATTTTGCACCACGATAATGCGCCTTCGCACACAGCACTGGTTCTTCGTGAGTTTTTCGCCAAAAACTCTACCCATGTTGCTCCACAACCACCGTATTCGCCCGACTTAGCACCGTGTGACTTCTGGCTGTTCCCAAAGCTCAAGAGACCACTCCGGGGAAATCGTTTTGAGTGCATTGAAGAGATCCAACGTGAATCAGCACGCGCATTGAAGGCTAGTCCTACCGAGGACTTTTCGGCATGCTTCGAAGACTGGAAAAAACGTTGGCAAAAGTGCATTGGGGCCGGGGGGGGGATTATTTTGAGGGGGACGGTACAGATTTGGAAGAATAAATAAAGATTTTTCATTTAATAAAAAAATTCACGTTACTTTTTGATCACAGTAGTATGCGTGCTTTTTTTTTTTTTTTTTAAAAAAAAAAGAATATTACCAACAGAAATTCATCTCTATAAAAGTTATAAATGTTTTTGTGTGTATGATTGGCGGAAGAAAGTGGACTTTGATCACTCAAAAGGTGATCAAAGTCCACTTGCAAATTATATATAATTATGCGTTAATTATTTGTGCAAAAATGTTAATTTGGTAAAAAAAGTCACGCTGTTCAGTCTGATCCTTTTTTTAGAGGATCCTATCTTTTTTAGAGGATCGTAGCTATCTTTTAATATATGTGAGCAGTTCATAGGTATAATGACAGATGATTTTATAAAAAAATTGAATTGAAGAAAGCTAAATATTTTTCCATTGATTCTACTAATGATATTAGCCATGTAGATTAACTATATTCATTTTGGTATGTTCAAAAGAATGGCTATCCGGTTGAAAGATTTTTAGGATTTTAACCCAACTTTGGTCATAAATATATAGAATTAGCAGATGCTATATTTTTATTTTTAAAATTGCATGGATTAGATATACAATTGTCGTGGTCAAAGTTACGACAAGGTGTCTAACATGTCTGATAAGCTTCAAGCTCACATTAAAGAAGTTAGCTACATTAACAACATTTGTACCATGCTTAGCACACTCTTTAAATCACGTTTGTAAATGCGCTGTAGAATGTTTTAGAAATGCTTCTGAATTTTTTATAACGCTTCAAAATATCAATAAATATTTCAGTGCATCTACATATAGATGGGAAATACTTCAAAACAAATTAATTAAAACGTACCATTTAAAAGACTATCAGATACCAGGTGGTCAACAAGACCTGATGCATGTATTAGTTTAATCAAAAATTGGAATGAAATAAATAATGCACTGTCTTTTATCAAAGATGATAAATCATCAAAGTCAATCACAAGATCAGAAGCTAATCGATTTATATAATAAAATTAAAGCTTATAGATATTTAAAATTAGACTTGAAACGGTTATAAAAGTCACATTATGGGATGATATACTAGAAAGATTTAACAAAACTAGTGAATAATTACAGAGAGTTTAGATTGATTTAGAAATAGTTGTAGATCAGTATTAGATCTAAGTAGTATGTTTGATATCTATGAAAAGAGAGAGAGCAAATAATCAATCGGGACGCAAAGCATACCGAAAAATACGCAAAAGAAAAAGAAAGATAACTGCAGATGAAAAAAGAGAAGGAGAAATAGATTTTGAAATTCGAGACTCTTTAAGGATTAAAACATAATATGCTATTATTGATAAACTAAATTCTGAACTAGAAAGAAGAAAGTTGTGCTATGATAAAGCCAATAAAAATTTAACTTTTTGTTTCAAATAATAAAATTATCACCATCAGAAGTTAGCAAAAAAGCAGAGATACTTTAAAAAAATATACAAAAATGATCGTTCGACTTCATTTGCTAACAAGTGTATACATTTCAGAAGTTATTTAATGAGTTTAACTAAACACATGAAACCTAAAACTATAATAGATATTTTTAAAATGATTAGAACTGATAAACTTTAAGAACTATATAACTATCCTTAATGCTATATCTACGATAAGTAGATATATCATTAAGAATATATCTATGCTGCCTAACTTCCAATTGTTCAGCCGAGAGATCATTTTAATCATAAAAGAAGATTAAATTATATTTGAGGTTGGTAATGAATGGCGATTTTCTTAATAGGTTAGCAATTCTATTTAATGAATCTGCGCTTACCATAGATATGAGTTTTAATGACATTATAAATTCATTTGCAAAACAAAACTCACGTAGGAAAACTATGTATGTTTTATATGTTTGTCTAAAGCTTAGTGCCCTAGGGCGCCAAAAATATAAATACATCTCTGTCTGTCACATTAAATTTATTTATATTTATAAATATATACATAAAATATTATTAAAAAATAAAATTTAGTGAACTCGACACATCATACCAAAACTTTTTATTAGATATATTATGAATAGAGAAACAAGCATAAATTCAACACGATTCTCTATATACATATACTGACTTACTCATTATTAATTTACTTATTATATATTTTTTTATAAAAGATTGGTATTCTGATCTAATCTTTACTTTCTTTTTATTATAAATGAGGCCGGGCGAATAAAAGTAAGGAACTGCTTTTACTCAGTAATTGGTCAGCTTTACGCCAATAAAAAATTAAGGAATTTCCTCAAACTTTTATATTCACGTAAAGTTGACTAATTCCTTAGCGTTTTTGGAGTAATTGGTTTGCTTTACGTGAATAAAATTTTTGCTAACCGAGTTTGCTAAAATTTTTATTCATTTGAAGCAAAACAATTACTCTAAAAACGCTGAATAAAAGCAATTGCTTTTTTTATTCACTTGGTCTATGATCAGGTAACATAAAAGGATTGTTTTTATTTTGTAATTTTTTTATTAAATAGACCACAATTTGTTTTCTCTAAGTCGAGTAAAAGCTTAATGACCCACTTGTTAAACCAATTAATTACATTGTATTTAGAGCAAATCAATGACCAAGATTTGAATCTCGGATAACTCCACGTATAAAATACTCTAAATTGAACAACACTCCAAATTGAAAATTATGCAAATATTGTCTTTTATTAGTATGATTGCACAACGTAACAAATTATTATTTTTTTGTTTTAAAAATGTGTTTTCTTAAGCCATTTTGCCAAAAACAAATAGAAAATAGCTGTTTGTAACCGAGGCAATAATATAAACATTTTTTGTGGTGATTAAGGTGCTCCAAGAAATCCTTACGGTTTTATTACAGAGCACCATAGAAGAGTATTAAACTAGGAAGTTCGTAGTTAATTCCTTACCAATGTTGCTTATCTGGCCAGAGCCAGTACTAAACCTTGGCCTAAACTCTAACCACTGCGCCATGGCTACTAAAAAATTTAAAAGAAATTAAAAGAATATAGATCTATTATCTAATAGAAAATATAATTGTTTTATATATTGAAACTTTTGTATTTTTAAGAGAACTCTCAATTTGCATAAAATAATGATCATTCTTCTAAAATGCGCATGAACTGCTAGAACCATCCAGAACCTTCGATAATTAATCATAACATTCTAGAACGTTCAAAGAACCTTTTTTCTTCAAAGAATTTTTAAAATATTCTGGAACGTTCTAAAACTGCCCAACAATAAAAAAAGTATTAAAGTACAGATAATGTGAATCAATATTTTAATTTATTTCATTTATTGATGAACGAACCGTACTTTAAAAAGCAACAAGTTAATTTTAAGGCATCGAGAAGTTGTTGCATTTAGCAGATGAATATTTATACGTGGTTAGACAATTTATTAAGACAAGATTAAAATTAATTTTCAATGGAAACAGTTGTAAAATGTGTAAGACCTACAAAGCAAACTTCTGCGCACCTGTTAAGAATCAGAAAATGATCTTAGTACCGTATTTCATATGCAATTATTTTAATAAACTTTTTAAAGATACGTTGAACAATTGCTTCTCGCTTAAATGCACTTTATTTTGCATTTTGTTTTGAAAAAAGAAAATTGAGTTTCCATAAATATCAATGTAACATAATAAAATATGTTGAGATTTATGACATTTTTTGCCTTCAAATTTATACAATTAGTGCTATGTTGCCATAAAGTTTTGTAACAACCATTGGATCACTCAAGCCACTACTACACCTGTATTATTGATTCATAAAAACGTTGCTAACGAACAAATTTTTTTCAAATTGTTTATAAAAACCTACATTTGTTCATTACCCCTGTACCATATAGTCCTAAGCTGCTTTTTTCACATTCCCAAGATGAGAGCAGCCATCTTCAGGAGAAAGCACGAGTACAATAGGGAAGAAGATGTTGAGTTTTTAAATTTATATTCGTCGTTTTCATAGTTATTTATTTATCGTTTGAACACGATGAAATTTATCGTTTGAACATGACGAAATTTAGCACCCTTTAATTGTTTATTACGCGAAAACTACTCAACAGATCTTTGTAACTTTTTGACACAATGAAGCTAATTTATTTATAAAAAGCACAATGAAGCTAATTTATTTCAATAATTTTTTACGTTTTTTATCGGACGCTTAGATAGAAACCAAATATCTTTGCGAGTACATTATCTACTGGATCTTGTTATAACCTAATTTTTTTGAGACAGCTTTTCTTTTTTTTCATAAAATCTTTTTTATTTGCAGTTAATTTCTTGCTTTTCAATAAGATTTGTTTTGTAAATGACCAATAGCTTTAAATAACTCGCTGCTCAGCACCATTCGGAGGGTTTGTTTCATTAGGTACAAATTCGACGCCATTATGTTTATACTATTCTTGAGACTTCTTGGAGTAGTGAATATTGTGGGAATTTCTTGCTTTTTAATAAACGGTAAAAGGCGCTTCTTTAAATCATTCTTTTATATATAAATCTGCGTTCAAAGTCTTACGAGTAATGTATGGTGTACTTTTTAAACCATAGGATTATATTGCTATATAAGGAACTTGGGAGCAAATTTTTCAGTTTGAATACACTTAAATTTTTTGGTAACATATCTACCTTTCGAATAATAAAAATATTGCTGCCCTGGCAATTGTGAAAAGTTTTTTTTGCTATAGGTTTGATTGTCTTCAATTATGCACAAGTTTTCTTAGTTTAAAAGTTTAAATATATTTAATTTCTCCATCAACGGATCGCTTTGGAGTTTTCTTTTTATGATATGCTTATATTCATGAGATCTAAGTGCGTTGACTATCAAAGCTTAGTTTCATTTAAAATTTCTCGCAAGATCTACTAACGTGACTAACATACATTTGCCTTTATGGAGCGAATAATAAATTTTGCTATATATATATATATATATATATATATATATATATATATATATATATATATATATATATATATATATATATATATATATATATATATATATATATATATATATATATATATATATATATATGTATATATATATATATATATATATATATATATATATATATATATATATATATATATATATATATATATATATATATATATATATATATATATATGTATATATATATATATCTTTAAGGCCTTTCTTTTTTTTACTTCTACCTTCTCTTTCTATAGATTGAGTCTGTTTTAGTTCGCCGCAAAATAAATCCAACTTATAATCGAGAAACACCAGCCAAATGTAAAATGTCAACTTGTGACAATGAAGGATTTTGAAGAAAAATTTCTAAAACTTTTTTTCAATTTAATATTTGTTCACTCACTTTAATCCGATAGCAATTGAAGAGCAGTTTTCCAAAACTTGTTAAGTCCATGTTTGTAGTTTCGAGATATTTAGGTTTTTTTGTTTATGAAAAAACTAAAACTCACATGTAAATTTTTATAAGTTGAAAACATTCAAATTACTTACACTTCATTTATAATTAAGCTTTGGTAAATCTTTGTTTATTATAAGCCACTTTTTTAGCCCTTTAAAATGTGTTGATTTTTCTAAAACTGTGTAAGTCCATGTGACTTAACAAGTTTTGGTTGAACTATAAAATGTACTTGGTAAAAAACTCTTCTATAACTGTTGGTTGTTGTGTTGTAACATATTTTAATTTTACATAAAGTAAGTATTGTCTTTAAAAAATAACTGAACTTAGACTAAAGCCCTTTAATGATAATCTTAATTGAAGATAATCACATTAAACTTTTTATTTGTATTTATTTACAGTCATTTATTCTTCAAATGCAGTGATTGAAAGCTTAATATGATTACAAAATACTTAATTTTAAACAACATTATTACAGAATAACATTAATAACAACATTAATAACAACAATATGCAATAATTTAAATCTCCAATATATTAATTTTGGCATTTTATTTAAAAATTTTCCAAAACACACTAAAAGGAACACTAACAGTTGCAATAAAATATAAAGTATCTACATGTAATAGTAGTTGACAAGACACACGTCTTTATAGTGAAGTGATAGTATTAATATATGGATTATGTCAAATGAAGCAAATTTAAATGATACAATGAACAGAAAAAAAAATACATTACATTTCAAAAAAATATGACAAAAAATATTAATAATAGAACAAACATCAGTTATAGGAAATTTTTACAAAAAAGATTCAGTGATATCATCATAGATCTGAACTTCCTCTCCTTCTCCTTCAACATTCGCTCCCAATACATCATTATAAAATGCATTAGCTGGAATAGTAAAGAATGACATAAGTTTTCGCACATCATCAGCTTTAACTTTTTTAACTTTGTTTTCTGGTGTTAATTTAACAGCCTTTTGAAGCGCCTCGATTTTCTTCCCCTTAGCCAAAACTGTTACCATTGTTGGTTCAGCATTGTAGGTTGTCTGAACAAACAGTGCTGTTTTAGTATAGGTTAACACTCGCTGTTTTCTCATTAAGAATGGTAGCTTTGATTTTAAAATATTTTTTGTTACCAACTGAAAATCAAACATTTCCCAGTTTATTCCAAATACGTGTAAAGTGCCAAATTCAGAAAAAATATCATAATATTCCTCTGGGGATAGAATACTTTCTCTTTTCCGAAGCATTTTCTCTATTCTTCCAAACACTCTATCTGGAGGCACATAACTATGCCCTCGAATAGGGAAAAAATGTTCAATTTTTGTAAAAACTTCACTTTTTTTAATGAAATTCATCAGAGTGCTCATTACAACTGAGTTTTTATTTTGCGATGAGCAAGCATCTGAAAAAAGACGTATAATTTTAGGACTCACTTCATTTTGACTGCACTCATCTTCAATCTTATCTAAGTAGTTCAATAATGCAGAAGCTACTTGATTGCTTCCGCGTCCACTTTAAGTCTCAAGCCATGTGTATATGTCCACATTTTGTTTGTCTTGTTTTGCACCCTGCCTTACAAATGTAAGGTTGTACAGCCTGGCGAGCATAAAAAACTTCACCAACACTAAGCTTGGGAAGTGGTTGATTTTGCTGCATATCAAAGGAAATAGTGATTGTATGAGGCTGAGTATTTCTTAACAGATCAAAAAACTTTGAAGCACGCAGTTTGTGGACTTGCAAGTCAGTAATAAGCTTTTGCTTAGCAGCTGGTGTGCTTGCACTCTTAATTTCCATTTTCGTTGTCTCACAAAAAGAGCAGACATCAGTTCTAGGATTTCCATAGCCTAAGTTGAATTTGGAAATGAATACTCGAGTAAACTTTGATAACGAAGCTTTTTCATGTTGCTTAGATTTCCACGTACGCCACATTTTGGCAATAGAAAGCTCTGGGGGAAGATACGACCTCACACTTTTGCCTCTCCCATAATGACTTTCTCTGCATCGATAGGTAGCGATGAAGTCTGTGATGCTTTTTGTTATCCTTATATCGTTGAGACTCTGTCTGGATCCACCTCTGGTCTCTTTAATAACAGAGCTTTCATTCTGGGTGCAGTTGCGCTGTATTCTCTGAATACGGTCTGCAGAACAACATGTAATCGATCTAAATGATTTAGAACATACAGGCACTAGGTCACCTGCACTGTTGCGCACAGTGTAGTTAAGTATTTGCCGGCGTGTTTTAGTCTGCAATGCCTTACGATTCTTGTTCTAGATGGCATTTTACTCGACACATGCCTTAGAATGAACTTGTCTTGCTCAATCTTTTCTCCACATTGGTAAAATGCATCAAAAAATCCTAAAAACGAAAGAAAATATAATTAAATATAATATAAATTGTATTACAATTTTATTATACTAAATTTAAATATTAACATTAAAATATTATAAATATAAAACCATTTTTATAATAAACAATAGTACTTTATTAAAAACTAATAAAATATAGCCTATATTAATAATAAAATATATAGGTCTAATCCTTAAAACAAAAAGTTATTTTTTTCAATAATAACTAGACTCGATTATATTACTATAACTATAACTATTAGACTACTGTCTAATAGTAGATCTACTAATATTAGAAGAGACCAATCTTGCAAATCTTTCGAAACTAGGTCACCAGCCCTACACTGGCCATTACGATGTTGGCAGCTTAGTATTGGCACTTTATGTACTCTTATCTTTTATTTTCTGCCAATCTTTAATTCTTTTTCGTCCTCTACCGGGTGTTACTGGGGAAGCGAATTCATCAAGGAGCTCCAATACATCTACATTGTCGTTCGACGTTTTGGAAAGAATTCGTATCATGACTTACCAAGTTTTGGAAAAATGTCAATATTTTGTACTTACTTTATATTGCCATATAACAAGTTTTGCATGAAACGGTTTTATTCATTAAATAGACATCAGAGAGAATTTCCAGAAAAATGAGTTATCTCATTGTTTTCAATTTTTGACTTAACCAGTTTTGGAAAACTGCTCTTCAATTATAACCAATACTTATTATCATTACAATCAAACAACTACACATTAGCTTCTATTTTATAATAAGTTTTGCGTTGCGTAATTTATGGACCACCCCTTTCACTTATAATTGGAAGAAATTATTTACACAAATGTAACTATCGCTATCTCATTGAAATTTCTTATTGATTTAACAAAACTATTGGTATCTGATAGTTATGAAATGAATGCTTTGTTTGATATTTATGATCTATAATAAAAAAAAGGTTTTCAAAAATGTTTGACAGCTTACAACATATAAATCTGAACGTAAAGAAAACTATAAATATAACTGATAAACATTTAAAACTGTAGGCATTGCTTTGGGTTGACACTGGTGTATTTTATAACTTTTAGAACAAGAGGTTTTGTTTGTTTTTGTTTTTTTAAGATTCACGTTTATTTTGACGGATAAGTGCTTGGTCCATCAATGTTAAAATAAGTAATAGAGTAGAACCGGGTCAAACCGCACACCATATCATTCCGCACACTGATCGAAATTATCAAATAAAAACTAAACGGATATGGCTTTGAAAAAAATAAAAATAGATTTAAATACAGAACTATCTCCTCTATCGGAATTGATAAAATTGTATGGCGATTCAACTCCATTTTTTTATACAACTTTAACTGGGAGTCAAAAGTTTTTATATATTTTTTATAGTTGCGAACAAAATAGCGCATTAACCGAAGCTGACATAAAAATAATTTTAGCACTATCTTGTTGGAAAGTTAATTTTAATTCTGATAGCATAATTTTTATGCAACTAGAACAAGAAGTTAAATCAAAAATCAAAAAAGTAAAAAAAACTCTTTTTTCTGATAAAACCGCACTCTCGATTAATTACTAAGTTAGTTTTTTGCAAGTGACTAAGCGCCTATCTTGATCTTATTACCTTAGTGTTTATTCCGCTTTAATTAAAAATGAACTATAATGATATTTGTTAATATAATCATCTCTTACTCATTATAAACCAATTATTATATTATTTCTCAATATCATCATCACTCACTCAATTCAATTTAACTCACTCAATTTAACATGTCAACTAAAAAAATAAAAGCTTACAAGAAAGACGATATACTAGCCACATTAACTGATTTGAAAGAAAGTAAAACATCTCTGAGAAAAGCTGTATTTAAACATGGCGTTCTAGTCTCAACGCTCAAAGATCGCAAAAATAACAACAACAAAAACTTCCATGGCTCAGGTACAACAACGGTACTCTGAAATGAGACAGAAAGATTTATGGAGCATGCGTTCCAATTACTTGGTGACTGGGTTATGGTTTACCCCAGAGAAATCCTAGAACTTGTATGTGGCTACCTTAAACGTGAAAATCAATTACACTTATTCAAAAATGGCAAGCCTGGTAAAGACTGGTTTTATGCTTTTATGAAGTGATGGTCATAAGAAATTTCAACAAGAAAAGTGGATAACTTAGCATTTAAAAGAGTCACTTCTTGAATGCCAGAAATAACTGATCGTTATTTTAAATGCGTCGCCAAGCAATTTCAACGGATTGGTATAACATCTGGGTCACATATTTAGAATTGCAATGAAACATGTTTTTGGGTGATCAAGGCAAAGCAACAAGCAGGTTTTTGGGTGATCAAGGCAAAGCAACAGTTTGTCGAAAAGCACAAGACGTGCATTTAACCTATTGGCAACAATGACAAAATTCATTAAACAATTGCTACAAGGCTGATGGGCATTTTGCACCACCATTTGTGATATAAAAAGCCAAAAGAAACTTTCGTCTTGATTGGGCAAGAGGTGGTCCCGTTGACACCAAATATTCAATTTCAAAATCAAGTTGGTTAAAGAACGATACGTTTATTGAATGGCTGAAAGAAGTATTTATACCCGAAATTGAGCAAATTGGTGTTATTCATATTTTAGTATTAGATGGGCATAAAACTCACATAACTTTGTTACACAATAAAAAACACAATATAATCTTGATTTGTCTACCAGAGCATTCTTCACACATTCTACAACCACTGGATAGAGGTGTCTATTGTCATGTCAAACAAACTTGGAAAGAAGTTCTTACAAAGTATTACATAGACTCAAAATGTAAAAACTTTGATTAAAAATTTTTTTCACCAATGCTCAAACTGCTGTACGAGAGTGATAAATGTTTGACATGCTTGCATGCAATCGCTAGTTTCCAGTACACTGGCTTATTTCCTCCTAATAAAAACAACATAAATCATAAAGCATTAGCAATCACAAAAATATTTAATCCACCTTCATCAACTTTAGCAGCCATACCGCAGCACCTACACCATCTTGCTCAGACACAGCTTCATCATCTTCAACAGCCGCTGCAGCACCTACTCCAACTACACACCGATTACCATCTTTCTTAACTACACAAGCTTCAAGTTTTGATAGGTATCAAGCATGTGTTGAGCGTTGCAAAAACAGTACCGAGATAGAGCTGAAGCAGTTTTTTTAGGCCAGAAATCAATCGCATGTTAAGAAATCGAAACAGCGCAAAACGTCAAAACTTGGCGGAAAATGTATAACCAAAGAAAATGTGATCGAATTCCTCAAATAAAAAAATGAAGAAAAAGCAACAAAGGAAGCCGTGAAAGTTGCTAAACTTAACGCAATGCGTAGACTCTCTATGCCAAGTACTCAAATGCCTAAGCATAACAATGCTGAGCAACTTCATCAAAATAAAAATGAAGAACAAGTCCAAACAGCCAAACAATTAAAAGTTGCAAAATGTAAAAAGTGTAGAGTATAGTTACACACAGAAATATTGCAATGCGAGAATTCGATGTGTCAGGAACGGTTGTGCAAAGAAACACGTTTACCAAAGAAATATGTAGTTGAAACAAAATTTTGTTGTTGCAAAAAATGTAAAAACTTTTATATAGTTTCTTAAATATAAGTTGTGTTAAAAAATAAAAATAAAAACAAAGTTTAAAATTTAAAAAATTCAATGTTTTCTCAAGTGTGCAGCTTTCTCAGAATGTCGGCTAAATATTTTCGATAATTTTTTTATTATTTTTTTAACATATATTTATATTATCTTGTGTGATCTTTCATTACCTATCTAATAATAAAAAAAAAGTTAAAAAAAAAAATAAAAAAGTTATTAAATTTTTATTGATAAGTACACGGTTTGACCCGGTTTTACTCTATAGCTTTGAATAAATGAAACGAAGATTTATTTTAAATAGTTTTTATCCAACATTTCCTTAAGACTTTTATTTTTGAACGACATAAAAATTATTTCTCTACAACCAACATGTCAAAGAAAGTTCTTATTTAGGGTAATTTAATCAAATCTCGCCAACGTCCGCACTAAAATTGCTACTGACAGGCTGTTTATTGACTTACACCGCTGCAATACGCATCATAAGGTTGCTTAGTCTTTTTGGTACAAAACTATGCAAGCTGTATTAATTTTTATATTTGTGTTTAACATTAACATAAAAACTGTTCAGAGGGTCAAAAGAGATAAACCTCGCCCACTTAAAGTCAATCTCACCCACTTAACGACATCGTAAATAGATGTGCGAGATTAAATCTTCTTAGTTAATTTGTAGGCTCCAAACGCTCCACTCAGTGCGTTTGGAGCATACAATGCCAAACACGCTGGATAGTCTCATGCTCAGTACTGTGATCAAACCCAATTTATTGTGTTAATTTTAAATACTTTAAACCTACTTTATTCAAGAACTTCAAAGCATGATTCATAATTCTAAATATGGTTATACGTTTTTAATTTTTTAATTCTTTCTCAACTTTTAATTTTTCCACACTTCACTTGGGTTTTACAGCTCGGTCTAATCCTTTGATGTATAACTTTGCATTTTTTTAACATAATTGCGGGGTAAAGCACAAATGGCAAAGATATTTATCTGACGAGATAAATTAGACATTGGTGCTGAACCTTTTCAAAACGCCGGTAATAATAAACTCGATTCTAAGAAGAAGTTTATTGCCACCACTACATAAATTATGATCACATAAAATCAATAACGTTTTTTCTTTATCTTATACCTCATATTATTTTATATTTACTCGTTTTAAATATTGGCATGCATATGTATATTTGTTTTAAAGTAAGTTGAACATTGTATTTAATGAATATTTATGGATACTAGTAACCAGACTAGTCTATGGATAGACTTACAACACAGACATAGACAATTCTGTATGTTGTAATGGACACAACAAATGTTTAATTTTTTGTCCTTGTTGTGTCTATCAAATTTTTGATGGTGTCCTAAGATTGCTCAGTTAAAAAATAATTTTCACTTCATAAGTCTACAAAGCATAATTTTTTGTCTATTTGGTGTCTATGATTTTGTCTAAATTTACTTGATTTCATAAAACCAGAAATATTGATTTTTGCCAATAAAATCTAAATTACCCAAAAAATCCCTTAGAAACAAAAAAGAAAATATACGATACATTATATTTGAATTTTATTTCATGGTAAAAATGACTTTTATGGTGACAAATTTAAAAATAAAAAAAACGGAATATGACAATAATGTTTACACAAATAGTTGATTTTCCAAAATTTAGATCCAATCATAGTCAGATTCATCAATAAAATGAAAGTAAAAAACATTTTTCTTTTTCACTATTGTTTTATTCACAAACCTAAATAAATTTTAACACCTATTGGAATCTTCTACTTACTAATCCACATTTTATAAAGGACAACTCCTTGATCACATATTTTTAAAATAATTTTATTGAAGGTGATAAAGATTTTAGTGACTAAGGAAAATTTTTTAAATGATAAACTTACATTCAACTTTTTTGAAGTAATCCCAAATTGGAGAGGGCATTTTAAAAATAAATTTTCACGCACATTCACTGAGAATTGAAAAACAACTGAACTGAGTAATTAATGAACTTCAATTGAGCACAAAATAGTCCATTTTGAGGCTTTTAAATAGACATTAACTTTTTAATCAACAACACACGCTGGACAAAAAATTAAAAAATGAACTTCTGTTAGAAAAATTGTATTTTTAATTTTGTGCTCGTTTTCAGTTTTTGAAACGATGCTGCAGTGAAAATTTAATTACTCGTTATAAGTCCAAATTATATATTAAATAGATCCTCTATACCTCATTAAAAAATCGTGATTGTTCATTTAGTGTCCGTTTTTACAATGATTGTCTAGAAAGACAAACATTTTTTATAGACAATTCATTTTTGATAGTTGTAATTAAAATTGTTGCAATTAGTGCTTTGTCGAAGTCTATTTTTGTCCTTTTATAATAAGGCCATTAGAGATTGTCTGGTTGCTAATGGATACTTATATGTCCTGTTTTGTTTTAGGATTTTTTTAACGATAAAATTAGTGTTGGCTATGGTTTGTGTATAAGCTTTTTTTTTCTTAAAATAAATCTGTATTTATTCTGAACATCTGTTCGTTTATCTTTGTTTTTATTACTTATCTTCTTTTATATAATAAGTTTTTTCAATAGAAATGTTTTATATTACTCTTTGGGCTTTCGTTGCTCGGTCTAGTGTGTTTGGAGTTTTCTATTAAGTGTCTGAGTATATCATTATTATTTTTTTACTATACGTTTTACTATAGTGTATTTGTTTTGTTCTGAACATCTGTTCAAAATATATTTTTAATTTTTTTTGTTCTTTCTCATATCCTATTTTTTTTAATTTCACTTAGACTTTACAGCTCGGCCTAGTCCTTTGATGCATATTTTTGCATTTTTTCAAATGCTTATTATGAGGTAGCAATATATGACATATTATGAGGTAGCAATATATGACATATTATGAGGTAGCAATATATGACATATTATGAGGTAGCAATATATGACATATTATGAGGTAGCAATATATGACATATTATGAGGTAGCAATATATGACATATTATGAGGTAGCAATATATGACATATTATGAGGTAGCAATATATGACATATTATGAGGTAGCAATATATGACATATTATGAGGTAGCAATATATGACATATTATGAGGTAGCAATATATGACATATTATGAGGTAGCAATATATGACATATTATGAGGTAGCAATATATGACATATTATGAGGTAGCAATATATGACATATTATGAGGTAGCAATATATGACATATTATGAGGTAGCAATATATGACATATTATGAGGTAGCAATATATGACATATTATGAGGTAGCAATATATGACATATTATGAGGTAGCAATATATGACATATTATGAGGTAGCAATATATGACATATTATGAGGTAGCAATATATGACATATTATGAGGTAGCAATATATGACATATTATGAGGTAGCAATATATGACATATTATGAGGTAGCAATATATGACATATTATGAGGTAGCAATATATGACATATTATGAGGTAGCAATATATGACATATTATGAGGTAGCAATATATGACATATTATGAGGTAGCAATATATGACATATTATGAGGTAGCAATATATGACATATTATGAGGTAGCAATATATGACATATTATGAGGTAGCAATATATGACATATTATGAGGTAGCAATATATGACATATTATGAGGTAGCAATATATGACATATTATGAGGTAGCAATATATGACATATTATGAGGTAGCAATATATGACATATTATGAGGTAGCAATATATGACATATTATGAGGTAGCAATATATGACATATTATGAGGTAGCAATATATGACATATTATGAGGTAGCAATATATGACATATTATGAGGTAGCAATATATGACATATTATGAGGTAGCAATATATGACATATTATGAGGTAGCAATATATGACATATTATGAGGTAGCAATATATGACATATTATGAGGTAGCAATATATGACATATTATGAGGTAGCAATATATGACATATTATGAGGTTGCAAAATATGACATATTATGAGGTAGCAATATATGACATATTATGAAGTTGCAAAATATGACATATTATGAGGTAGCAATATATGACATATTATGAAGTTGCAAAATATGACATATTATGAGGTAGCAATATATGACATATTATGAAGTTGCAAAATATGACATATTATGAGGTAGCAATATATGACATATTATGAAGTTGCAAAATATGACATATTATGAGGTAGCAATATATGACATATTATGAGGTTGCAAAATATGACATATTATGAGGTAGCAATATATGACATATTATGAAGTTGCAAAATATGACATATTATGAGGTAGCAATATATGACATATTATGAAGTTGCAAAATATGACATATTATGAGGTAGCAAAGTAGACTTTAATACAATATAGTAATTAGCTAAGGTTACCTTATAGTATCTAATAAGTCATAATCTATAAAAATGTCATTTAAAAAGTAATATTAGGTAATATATTTCAAGATATATTAAATTAAGATATGCATCAATTATAGAAATAAAAAGCGACTGATATGAAAAGAGTTTTCAAAGATTGAGTACGTATTAGTCAAAATTATTCTTATAAGTAATACAAACAATCCTTGACATCCCCGACATGCATTTTGGTACCATTTATATCATTCAATCTAGTTTCTTTCACTTTTATCTTCTCAAAAAAGTACTTCGCATAACCCACAAGGAATTCTATCTTTGTTGTAGTTTTTTTTTCTATTTTCCTTTTTTCGATAACTTATTTCTTCGTTTTTTGATTTTTTCTTATTTTCATTTCAGTGGTGCAGATTTTGTGTTATAATCCATTAAAGACCTAGATGTCTTTCCATTTACTATCAGTTGAGGTAGAATGAACTTGCCCTGTGCATTTACGCCGGTAATCTCAGTGATCGACTCTCGATTTTGACTTGTTCGACTGTGGAGAGTTTTTTTTCTTTTATTAAAACAGTTTTTCTTGGTTTTACGTTAAGTCATAGACCAGTTTCATCCATAATCCATATGGATTCTGGTTTACCATGAAAATCGTTTTTCACCGTGACGTCATTCAAGGCACTAAAGAATTTTTAGACATACTTTATATGGTTGATTAAAAGTCCGTTTTTGAAGTTCAGTATATGCTCTCAGGCAAGTTTCCCGACAGTTTAATAACTGTGACTTTCCAAAACCTATCCCTAACTATCCCTAAGCAGAGCAAATGTTAGAGTATATCCAATAGCAATTTTTCCGGTTCTCTTAATGTTGTACGTAGTTACAAGTTAAAGAAACATTACGTGTTGGTAGCTGTTTCATTTGATAAATGTCATGTGCACTTCTGTTAAAAGTTGAAGAAATTGCACTATTATAAAGATCAGTTGTCTTATAAATTTTTGAAACCTATGTTGTAGAATCAGTCATTCCAACAGACTCACTGTCTAATGGTAGTGATGATCTACATCCCCACCTCTTCTTTTAAATATATTAGTTTTTTGTACTATAGCATTAATAATGTTATAGTACAAAATGTCATATATTAACAAAATATTTAAAATCTTCAAAGGCTATAGTTATAAACATTTGTTTAAAAACCATACAATAGTATTTGCAACCAAACCTTAATCCTAGACGCGGGTAACGTACGGAGGTAATGCCAAGGAAGTGGAAGTTGCTAAGTAAATACAGTTCGTGTATAGTTCTAAGTAAGTTTTTGGTAAATTAATCTATTCTCGCATTTTAAACTTTAAGCATAATCTATCATATCAAACAAACTGAACTTTATAATACAAACAGAATAAACAAATGGGCAAAAAAATAAACTATAATTTAAAATGCACAACAACATATATACTTGGTTGAGTTAGATAAACTAGTCTAAAATTAGGTAGCAAAAAACTTACAAAAACTAACAAAGCTTCATTAAGAGATATTTCTATGTTTACAGGTTTTTAGAGGTTGTTTTGATTTTGATTAAGACTAGTTTGCTGCTTTACATGTCTTTTTGTTGATGTAGTGATGTGTTCACTGACTTGTAAGCAATTAAAAATAGTGGGCGAGATTGAGTGATGGGCGAAATAACATTAACTTACCCTAGTTACTTTTTTTTAAAAGTTACTTTTTTCAAAAGAATACAGAAAACATACCGGAAAAGATTGTGAAAAAAATAGGCGCAGAAATTTTTTAAATCAATTTACATTCCGTTCCTTGTCCTCTGTTATTTTGTTATTCATAATTATTTTAATTAAGACTGGTCACCCTATTGTATAACTTAAATTATTACTAAGCATTATATCTCTATTAGCGGGGTTTTTTAAATAGATTTTAAATGAATCACGAAATAAAAGTTGGTATAATTTTATTAGATTTCGATCAGCGTTAAAAAACATTTATCAAGTTTTTTTGAGATTTGTCATTGATGGAATTACTGCAATAAATGTTAATCCCTTTTAATAGTGACAATGAAGTTCTTTTTTCATTCCCACTGTTATGAAAAACAATGTTTTCTATCAAATATGCATTAATTTAATTACTTTAATATTTTTGAATCATTTTTAATAAGTTTTTAAGTAAAAATATTTATCATTTTTGTAATTTTCAAAAACTTTTTGTTCCTTTTTTAGAGCTTTTTAAAAGTGGATTAATCGCAGATAAATAAACCGCTTGTGAGTTATTTTGTTTAACCTCGCGCGGACTGTTTTCAATTAAATTCTCTGGAATTTTATTTAAAAAATTTATTTTGATGTAAGCAATTAACGAAATTGCTCCACGTATCAAATTTTAGTTAATGTTTAATGATTAAATATAATAGGTGTTAATTCATTGGTATCACTATTTTACTATTAAAAATGTTGTTAAAATTTTTTGTAAAGTATTAATAATAAGATTTTGTTTTAGGATATTTTTAATTATTTAGAGCAGTTTAGAGTAATTATTATTAGAGTAAGTATAATAATAAGATTTTGTTTTAGGATATTTTTAATTATTTAGAGCAGTTTAGAGTAATTATTCATGCATTAAATAAAGTATAAAGCTAGAGTTGTTAACCGGAATATTTCGTACAATTCCGGAAAAATAAAATTCTTTCGAAAGGATATTGAAAATCAGGAATTTTTTTTTTCGTCCCAAATTTTCGAAACAAAAAAAACCGTCGATGATCATTTCGCAAATGCTACTTACAAAATGTTGCCTTTTGCAAGTTGAATTACGAAATAAAACTATTTTGCTACATACGAAAGTAGTACTTACGGAAGTCGCACTTGCGAAACGAGCTCTTTTGCTAAACGATTTTTCGAAGTCTATAAAAAATTTTTGTTGGTCAAACGGATATAATTGTGAAAAATAAAATTTTTATATACCAAAATGTTTATAACAAAATTTTATTTTCAGTATTGCAACATATGACCATTTGAAGGTTTAATTTTTTAAAGTAATGGTAAAAAACCAAATTTCTTTCGAAACGAAACTCTTTCGCACGGCAACTAGCGAAACAGTTCTTATCGGAAATAAACTTACGAAACGCGGCATAATAGATATATTTAATTACGTTTTATGAATCAAATACGCATAATTAACTAAGTAATTAAAATACTAATTTTTTGTATGATATTGATAAGTTTTAGTTTTAAACTTCTATAAAGGAATCAAGACTTTCATAAAATATACTTTTTAGAATGTCATTTAATGAATAAGAATTAAATAATGAAGATAACTTGAACAACGTTAACCTACGAATGCAATTGCGAAATCGGGAAACAATTCCTTTGTTGAAATCAAAAAAAGACCTAATTTAATTTATGAATGCTAAAAATTAATTATATAATAAAATGTCTAAAAATAGCTCTTACTTGTTTTCAAATAGTATAACTTTATGTTAGTCAGTTTCAATTTTTTTTTTTTGAGGTGCTCTGTTATATGCTCCTTTGTTTTTATTACCTGACAAGTAAATTAAAAAAAAATTTAAACACATCCTTTTCAATGATTTTTTCTTAAATGCTTTCCTTATTAAATAAAAAAAGTAATGGTGGGATGGTGGGAAGGGCATTTTTTTTCCCTTGTACCTTTGGCCCTGGAAAATGCTTTGATTTTCAACATCCCAACGTTATTGGGACTATACAACTGCTGAAAGTTTTAAAGCTTTAGCTGTTTCGGAAAAAATTAAAAAATTAGTTGCGAGATTTTGTAGCAAAAAAACGGGCACGTACAATACGACTTTTCCCCGGGTCTTTGCGCCTGGAAAAAAATTTAACATAGAAGCTCGCCAGGACTATACAAGTGCTGAAAGATTCAGAGCTGTAGCTAGTCTCAGAGCTGTCAGATTCTGAAGCTGTAGCAAGTCTCAGAGTCTTCTGAAGTCTGTAGCTAGTCTCAGAGCTGTCAGTGCTGAAAGATTCAGAGCTGTAGCTAGTCTCAGAGCTAGTCTGAGAGGTAGTGATAATGTAATTGCAAGATTCAGTAAGAACTGACAACGGTCAAACAACACTTAAAGTCAATTAAAATTTGTAATGGAACCAAATATTTTACTAAGTTTTTTTTAAAATAGTAAACCTTTAATTCTGTTAAGCCAAAGGCCATGAACAACTGAGTAGGAAGTTAATCAAAGTCGGTACTTGATAAATATAAACATATATAAACACTGGCATAGAGACATGTTGCGGAGGGAGCGGAGGGAACCCTTTATTTCAAAACTAACTCAAAGTTTCAGTTTTTTCTATTTAAATTTTAGCTGCGTTAGGCTCCCTTAATTTCTGTTTCAGCCCCCCCCCCCCCCGCATCCTATTATTCTTAACCTTTCTAGGTCACTATATATATATATATATATATATATATATATATATATATATATATATATATATATATATATATATATATATATATATATATATATATATATATATATATATAATATATATATATATATATATATATATATATATATATATATATATATATATATATATATATATATATATATATATATATATATATATATATATATATATGTATATCAGATATATATGTATAAGAATCATTTAACAACATCATTTTATTTAAATAATAAGTAATAACTTTTTTTTTTTATAACAGTTTAATGAATGCTTTCGAGTCTATTCCGTAAGCGCACATTCCGAAACGCTCCTTCCGTAAGGAACTGTTTCGCAAGTATTCTTTCGAAATGATTTGTTTCGCAAGTTTCTTTTCGTAAATGATTTTTACGGAATTATTATTTATTATTATCGTATAACGGAAGATGAATTTGCGCAAATACAACTTCCGCAATAGCAAATTGAAATACGGAAGATAAAAATGCGAAATTTTCGTAAGTCTTTTTTTACGGCAAACAACCCTAGTATAAGCTCGACTTTTTTTGTTTAATTTCATTCCAAATTTATTTTCACAGCTGATAAAATATTCAAAATATATAATTTTTCTACATCGCGGATAATAAACGCATTCACATGATCATTGGGCATCTGAATGAGTTCATTGTCCACCAAGTAGAAATTATAATAAAAGTAAATTTTTTCTAGCCTTCATAGCAGCACATTGGTTTACTACATCATTTAAATTTAATTAAGCTGCTTTTTATCTTTCAATAATGAATAGACTAAACGTAGATAAACGATATCTGGCCCTCGTTGTCCTTCAAGGAAAATTTTAATGTCGATGATACAGTCAATGTAGCATCACTCCTTCCCACGTTAACCCTATATCAGTTAATGTACGTACTAAAGCCACCGAGCCCCTAACCCTACTTCCGTTTTTTATTTCCGCACTCTATCCTCAAAAGTTTCCGTACTTTATAAATGCTCTGTTTTTGTTAACAACTTTAGCGAATCTATAATACTGTCCAAGTCTTTAATCTCCGTTTTTCCGTTTATAAAAAAAAATATTAGAAAAATCTTAATATTAAAAAAGATAGCAAACACTTTTTTCGAAATTTTCCTTGGGTGACTTGGGCGTCTTTATTTAATTATATATATTTAATTAGTCAAACATTAAAAAAAGATTTACTTTTGTTTACTATTTTGACTATTTTGATCTTTTGCTTTATATTGGTTAAAAATCATATTTCAAGTTTATATATATATATTTTTTATTATTATTTTTTTTATTTTGTTAAATAGGTGGCCCAAAAAGACCAAACGGTATTGCCACAGAGCACCGCGGAAGTGCATTTAACGAGGAAGTTCACGCCTCCTTCCTTACCGTGACGCGAATATGTCCAAAGTTTGTTTCGAACCTGGATCTTCTGCTTCTAAAGCAAGCATTCTAACAACTGCGCCGCGGCCGCACAAATATATATACACACACACACACACGCACACACACATATATATATATATATATATATATATATATATATATATATTTAAACAACTTTAAAAAGTATTCTACACGATAGAGTGCTCAATGTTCTTAAAAGAACAGAGCAATTATATATTAGTAGAAAATCACTTAACTAAATTTTTTTCCATTTGACACTGTGTTTCATCAACAAAGATTCATCAGAAATGAATGATCAAATTAATAAAACTTCAATTTATACCAAAAATTAAATTACAGGAAGTTGCAAATGTCTTAACTACTGTAAATTTTCACACATTTGTGGAATTTGCTGACACTATTATAAAAAGAATTCTTTAGAAATAATTACTTATGCTATTTTTTTAAAATGTTTTTAAAAAAAGGGTAGTTAATGTAAATATTATTTGAACTCATTTATTTTTATAGTTTTTTAGGAGAAACTTATTTTCGTGCCTACATTTAGAAATGAATTCCGATCTTTTGTTTAATAAGCATTCTTGATTTGCATGAGTAATTATTTCAAATTTTTCTTGTACGCATAGTAGGCATTTTTTGGAAATATTGTTATATGCAGGCGCTGTTTTAAGGATAGACCAATTCAGTATAAAATCATCAATATTTTTTTCTTTTAATTCCCATATATATTTAGACAGCATGGTGTCTTTTGAATACTTTTTATTCTTGAAAGATTGCTTATGATTGGCAAAACGTTTTTTCCATTCACCCTCTGTTATGCCAATATATTGTTTATCAGGTACATTCTTAGAGGAAACAACACATTTATATACCACATTTTTTGATAAACAACTTCCACTCATTGGACAATTGATTTTTTGTTTACAATTACAATTTTCTGTAGTTTTTTCATTTAGGATTTCTTTTTTGTTTAACAAAGCCTTATTGTGACCTTTTATAATTCTTTCCATATTTTTTGTGCAACTGTAGCTAACTTTAATTGTATTTCGATTAAAAATTTTATGTAATTTATTAGATCGCGGGAAATGCTTATCGACCAATTTTAAAAACACTTTTCCTATGTTAGTAGAAACATTTTTGCTATATGGGGGGTTGAACCAAGTTACATTTCTAGTTCTATTTCGTTTTTTTGTATTCTTTTTTTCACGGTCAAATTTTAGTTCAAAATTTTCAAAACCACTTTTTTTTAGGGCATCTTCAAATATTCGTTTAGAGGAATTGAATACATTTTCATTTGAGGAGTTTTGGTTTAGTCTGTTATTAATTGAAATCGGGATTTGTTTTAGAACTTAGGGTGGATGGTTAGAGTTAATGTTAATATATAATAGTTCATCGTTTGGTTTTTTGAAAGGCTTATATGAATTTTCAGAGAGGTTAAATGTGACATAAAGAAAATTCACAATTTTTAAATTTATTTTTATTTCGATTTGAAAGCCAATATTTTTTAAAATTTTTATAATATCTTTTCTAATTTTGTCGAGCTGTGGACCAGATTTTCTACGCATTACTATTAAACCATCGTCGCGATAAAGGCCTAAATCTTTTATATTGATTATTTTACTTAACAAATCTAAAATGTATAGTCCAACAAACTCACAAATTTCTGCTCCGTCATAACTGCCCAAAATGGAAAGTATTTCGAACATTTATATAACTTATTGACAATCTTTATTTTCATTTTAGACCAAAATAAAAATTAATGGCTGAAACTAATGCGAAAAGACAGAGTAAATGGAGACGATTGAATCCTATTTTAGCAAGGGAAAAAAAAAAAAGAATATGTTAAGAAACACCGAGAAAAAAAAAGGGAAGAATACAGAAAGCTGCCAAAAGATAAAAAACATAAAGCTGATACAGAGAGAAAGATTAAAGAAAAGGAAAAAAAAAAGCAAGGTGAAGATAAGAAACTTCAAATAAAATTAATAAAACTATTTGCTACAGGCAGCCATATAGTATACGTTCTTCTCTGTCAAGAGCTGCAAATAAAGTAAAAACAATGTTACCTAATAGCCCCTCAAAGCAAAAAGCAGTCATTCTAAAATTAGCTGTTGAACTAAATTGCAAAATTGTAGAAAGTTCTATTAAGTATAGAGGGGCAACTTTCTTAAATGAAGAAATCAAGCAAAAAGTCTTTGAATTTTATGAAAATGACGATATTAGCCGTATGTCTCCTGGAATAAAAGATAGAGTTGTTATAAAGAGCATATTCAAAAAAGACACATGTAAATGAGCGTAAAGGAGACTTATGCCTTGTTTATAGCAGAAAATGAAAATATCAAGGTTAGTAGAAATAAATTTGCAAGTTTAAGGCCATTGCATGTTCTCCTAAGTCGACATACACCATCTAATCTATGAACATGCAGCTATCATCAAAACGTAATTCTTTCGCTAAAAAAGCTTTCTGTTTTCAGTTCAAATACACTTGTTTCTTCTAACAAATTTGCAGACTCTTGCCTTCAATGCCCCAGCATGTTGGTTTAGTAAGTGTCAGCATGAAGAATGTGGTTTCAAAAAAAAGTAACAATTGCAATGTGATAGTGATACTTCGGCAAAAATTGTTAAGTGGAAACAGAGGCAAGATAATGGATTAATATTGGATGAAGCAATTCGTTCAAAGCACTTCAGTAGTGCACTTGTACGATCATCTGTGCTTATTGATGCCTAGCTTTTTAACTCACAATTTTTTTTAAAGACAACAGTAAAAAAGTTGAGAATCTGACAAAAACAGCTCAATAAAAGTAAGTGGAATAGCAGTGATACAAATGGATTACGCAGAAAATTACAAATATTTTTCTCAAGATGAGGTTCAAAATGCACGCTGGAATTAACATCAGATCACTATCTTTACTTCTGTGACTTGGTTTCAAAATTTGAAAACTGTCATGCAATTGTTAGTGATTTTACTACTCATGATAAAGAAACATCATTAGTATATTTTGATAAACTAATTCAAAGCCTACCGAAGGTAGGCTTTGAACTAATTTACCAAAAATGGTAAACATATTTTTGAGTTAGGAGTTTGGACAGATAGTCCATCAAGCCAATTCAAGAACAGGTTTATTATTGCAGGTACTCAAAACCTCCAAAAAATAAATGGGGTTGCCATTAAGTGGAACAATAGTGCAACTAGTTATAGATCTATAGATGGCTTAGGAGCAGTTGTTAAAAGAATTGCTTCTAATCAGGTTTTAACCAGAAAGGCTATTATTAACAATGCTGAAGATTTTATCACGTAGTTTCAAGTACTAACCCAAAATTTTAAATTTCTTTAATTTTATCTGACCATATTCATCAAAGAAGTAGTGAACTAAATCTACAAGAGATATTTCACAAATCAAATTATGTAAAAGGGATTTCCACTTTTCATTACTTTTCCTTTTTTGATGATTGCCTACAAACAAAACGATATTCCTCTAAGTCAGAAACAACAACTCCAAAAATTAAAAAAAGTTGCAAAAAAAAAACAAAAAAGTTTAGTTTTTTGAATTTTTATAAAATGTATAAAATTAGGATGCACATAAAATAGACAAAAAAATAAGCTTTAGACTTTAATTTTACTTATTTTTAATCATTTTTTTTTAGAATACTACAGCTAATCCCAAAATTGGAGTTAAAAAGTATACGCTACGAAAAAAATAATAGATGACAAATTATCTTTCTTGATCTTGTTTTGAATATTAAACACACAAAGTTTTTCATAGATATATATTACATGTCTAGACATATATAATATGTTTATAGATAATAAACAATATATTAAAATACAGATGTAATATTTAGAATCATATATCTATAGACATATATGTCTGTGTGATGTATTGCTGATGTATAGAAATTATTTGATAGTTCTTTAACTTTTCATATTTAAAAATCTGTTTGTTATGGTTATAAATAAGCTAAGTCCCGTAAGTAACGTTTATTTCTGTACCCGTAAATATCGCTAACTAATTTGATTTTTAATGCTTATATAAATTGATAAAAGTTTCTTTTAATTAATTTTATATAGAATGAAACTACTAGATTTATTTTAAGAAGCAAGCTCGTTTACATAGGTTAAATAATTTGCTTGAAGTATTCAAATGAAATTAACAGGTTTAACTTAATGTTTTTTTGAGTCCCGTAAGTAAAACACTATATAATGAAATATTGTTCCAAAACAATTCATAGTTAAAAGAGTTTAAAATATTCATTGCAACAATTAAATGATTTCGGGATGATACATATCTATATGAACATCTAATCTTTTAAGATAAAAAATATATAACTAAAAGGTTGGCATTAAGAAAATTAAATTGTCCCATAAGTAACGTTGGAATCGCCCATATATATATATATATATATATATATATATATATATATATATATATATATATATATATATATATATATATATATATATATATATATATATATATATATATATATATATATATATATATATATATATATATATATATATATATATATATATATATATATATATATAAATATATATATATATATATATATATATATATATATATATATATAATATATATATATATATATATATATATATATATATATATATATACATACATAAACTTGAAATATGATTTTTAACCAATATTAGTATTAATATTAGTATTAAGAATTGCTGTAACTGGTGTGAGCCAGTGAGTGTGGTATTAACACACTATGACAGCCGATTTGCTTGATTGCTGCTCATCCAGCAATCAAGACCTGCTTTAAAACTGTTAACTGATTGTGCTTTAACCAACTCGCTTGGCAAGCTATTCCACAAATTAGCCGATCTATTAAATAAAAAGTTTTCACGACAGGCTTGCTTAGTGATTTCTTTGACATATTTAAAGCTGTGACCTCTCGTTTGAGTTTGTTGAATACTAATTTTTTTTGATTGTTTCCAAATCGTTAAAACCGTTGAAGAATTTAAAAAGTTGAATCATATCTCCTCGTTACCTCCTTTTTGTCAAAGTAGTCAAGTCGAGAGCTTTTAGACAATACTCATAGTTGATTTTTTTAAGTGATGGTATTAATCGAGTTGCAATGTTAGACTCTTTCTAATAACTCAGTTTCTTCCTTTCAAATAGGTGACCAAACTTGTACTGCAAACTCTAACAGTGGTCGCACAAAAGAAGCATAAAGTATTCTCAGCAGTCTAATATCTAAGCAAACGAAGCATTTTCTAATCCGACCCAACATTTGGTTGGCTTTGCCTACGCATTTTATAGCATGATTTTTCCATTTCAGATTGTTTGAGAAGATTACTCCAAGATCACTTTTCAGATTCTGTTATGTTTAAATTTTGTTCATTGATATAGAGGGGTAATTTTTTGTTATTCCGGCCAAAGTGCATGACCATACATTTTGAAATATTAAATTTCACAAGCCAGTCTTGAGTCCACTTAAAAACTAAATCAAGATCTGATTGCAAAGAAAGAATTGATGCTCTGGAAAGCATTTCATTCAAAATTTTGGTGTCATCTGCATACAGCTTGGTTAGATTTTTTAGAGTTTCAGGAAAATCGTTTATAAATAGTACAAACAAGAGTGGTCCAATTACTGACCCTTGTGGCACACCACTGGTAATTTCTGCCTAAGAGGATACATTTGAGATAAAATCAAGTGTTTCAAATAGATTCGTTAAGCATTATTTATTTTTAACAAAACCGTGCTGTTGTTTGACAATTAGTTTGAACTTAGAATATAAAGCAAAAGTTAGTTTGAACTTATAATATAAAGCAAAAGATAGTCAAAATAGTAAACAAAAGTAAATCTTTCTATCTCAAATAATTTCTAGTAAATCTTTTTTTCTCAAATAATTTCTAGTACATCTTTTTATCTCAAAATATTTCTGGTAAATTTTTTTTTCTCGAAATATTATTATTAAAGATATCTTTTAATTTCCAAAAAATACAAAATATTTTTATATTTATATAATTGATTAAACTTTAAGCACTAGTGACCATTTAAATAATTATCAGTAGTGCTTTAAATTTAAATTAATTTTATTTTTTATACAATATAATATAATATAATATAATATAACATAATATATATATATATATATATATATATATATATATATATATATATATATATATATATATATATATATATATATATATATATATTATATTATTAGACCAAATATTTGTTTTTACTTTAGCTAGTAGAAAATAACATCGTTTATAGACCTGAACAGTAGCACACTTTTGTTATAGGTAAAAAAAAATCCCCAAACAGCTTTTTTTAATTTTTTTGTGAAATATAAATTTTCTGCGCATTGTTACAAATTAAATGCTAAAAAAAAAGATTAATTTAGTATAAGTATTTTTTTTTTCCATCGTACTGAGCCAACTAATTCCGTGAAAATGTTTGCCAATTTTCTCAAAAATAAGTTGATCATTTATACATACAGGGACACACACAAAATCGGATTTTTTAAATAAAATGGGGAGAAAAATACGGAAAAAGTTTTAAAAAATAAAGAAAACTTGGTAAAGGCTGTCTAAATAAGTTGTTTAGCTAATTAATTTATTTTTTAATTGATTAATTTAATTTGTTGTTTAATTAAATAATTTAAATTAGTTATTATGTTCGGTAATCTCAGAGCGCCTCAAAACAGTACTGAACTTTGCATTAATTTAGGTCATTTTGACAAAAGGAACTAAAATAGTTAAGTAAACTTGGTGTACAGTAACGCTGGCCGAAACGGTATTTAATGTATTCGTCAACTAAGCGGGATTCTAGAGTCCTTATGTAATATATAGCCAAGCAATACCAAAAATAGTCTGGGTTAAATAAAACAAAAACAAGTATTCTATATTAGAAATTAAATATAGAAAACATATTTTTTCTATGTTTGACAAATAAGATTTCAGTGACTATATTCAACAAATAAGAATAGGACAAATAGTAATAGGACAAATAAAAATAGGACAAACAAAAACAAAACAAGTAAGAATATGACATATAAAATGCAATGATTATATCCGAAAAATAAGATTCATAGGCTCTTGAAGTGTTTTTTATTGTGGAAATAATTAACATTTTATACCATTTTATTTTTAACTAATGACATTCGAGACATGATATTTTTTTAGAAATTTACAAGCATTAATGTTCGTATAAGAGATCGTCAATAAATTACGCAACGCTAAATATATTTCAAAATCAGTGGTAGGGAGATTTTAAGTTCTTTTACACGGCGATTTTCGTTAAACTTAATGGCGTTATTTTGATTTTTTAATTAACATAAGGCTCTGCGAGGGAAAACTTTTAATCATTTTTTGATTTGACTTATATTCTTGTTTTGTTTATTAGTGAAATTTAACATTGCGTAATATATAAACAATCTTGCGTAATTTATGAATGAGCACCTAAGTCAGCGGTTCGAAGCATTCAGTAGTTTGATTGATGCAAGCCGTAAAGAGGAGGCTGAATAAGTGCGAATTTCATAACTGCGAATCTGCATAAGTGCGAAGCAGTTGCAAAGACTGGCATAAGTGCGAACTGGCACAAGCGCGAACTGGCATAAGTGCGCCGAAAGAATTTGCAAACATTGGCATAAGTGCGAACTGGCATAAGTGCGAACTGGCATATGTGCGAATCAATTGCAAAAACTGGCATAAGTGCGAACTGGCACAAAAAAATTAAATATCTATATTAATAAAAGCATATACGCAAATACAAAGCTTTCCTTTTAAACTAGCATTTATCTTGAAATAACTGAAGTACACCGCAAAATTTATATAAATCATGACTTTTTATAAAAGAAGTATCGAAGCAATAACAAGTAAACGATCTTTTCTAAGTTGGTCAAACTGATAATTACAAACCTCCGAACGTTGGGTAAGTTTATTAGTAGCAACCCGCAATACGTAAGCTAAGCGTTACGTCACTATCAACAGTTTGCCACAATTTGGTCTTAAACCCATTAAGAATTGCAATTGTTTTAAGTTGATTAAATAATATTTTAGTCCTTAAATTTGGTCCTCCAGTAGAAATTGAAAATTCAGTCGCCGCAAATAACTTTTAGGCTGAATGTAACTGTTATTTGATAACCTGGTTGTCTGTTCTGATTTATTTTAAATAGAGGTTAAAATATTTTAGGAGATATGTTTTTTAATTATTTTGAACATAAGTATAAAAAGATGATAAATATTTACATGGTGGACATTTATTATATTTAACTCAGAACAATGTTTGGGAATGTGTAAAACGGCCTAAGTTTGAAATAATTCTGATTGCATGTTTTTTTTATTATACTATTCATTATTATTTTTTTTGAATCAAAAATTCATATTTACAAACCAGTTAGCCAGAAAAAAAATGTTACCGATGAAAAGATAAACTACGGTTGCCTTTTTCTGTCAGTAAGATTATTTATTAGTGACGTTTTGTGTGGAAGAAAATTGTGAATAACGTTTTGCTTATGCAAGATTTTTAAAGCAAATAAAGCTTCAAAAGTTACATTTTACTAAAAATTAGAAAGCATAGTCCAAAATTATATTTAAGAGTTTAATAGTAAACTATTAGAGTTTGTATATTAGTATTTCAACATATAACGAGAAAGAACGTTTATATTTGTATTCAATGCGTAACGATATTTTTTTGCATTAGTATTTATATAATTTAATTCATTAATTAAACCACGATATTTCTCTTTAATAATTAGCAATGTATTCATAATTCCTAAATAATAGAATTTAATACTGAAAAAGTAATAATAATCCACTTATACGAAAGTTGACGTAAAAGAATAAAAAAATCAGAAAAGAAGTCGTGCTTTAGTTATCGTTTTATTGTGTTTTAATTATGAGGTTTTATGTTAAAATGACTTTTTATATTAAAAGTAAAATACAAGCCATCAGATTTTTTGAAATCGAAAGATTAGTTCTTTTATTATTTCTTAGATTAGAAAAAAAGTTCTTTTTTTTGTTGCTGAAACAACAGCAAGCAACGAACATGTAAAAAAACCCATTTTATGGAATTATTGTCAATCGGTGTATTAAAGACAGCCTTCATAACAAGTTAATCTACGGTGTTTTATCATTTTTTTTTGTAATTATATTGGACCTTTGCTGTATTGGTATAACTATCTATTATCTTGATCAAACAATTTAGTAATTATACAGTTTAATAACTAACTTTATGATTTAAAAAATTATTACAGTGTCAAATTTAGCAAGTTACATACGCATATATACATATACATATATATAAAAACAAACACACACACACACACACACACACATATATATATGCATATGTTTGTATATATTTATATATGACATATATACATACTCTTTACAATGTCTTTACAATGTATACGGTATTATACATTTTTTCGTAACAAGAATTTAGTAGTCATATAATATAGTAGTAATATAATTTAGTAGTAGTAATATAATTTAGTAGTAACAAAATATACGATATTGAGCGATTCCAAATGCCTCGATATTTTGCTTCTATCGAGGAAACGTAATTTTATAATATCTATATGCATAAAAATTTTTTTAAAATTTATATTATTTTTGTAAAGAAACATATATTCTTTAAGATAAAATTTTATTTATTTTTTACTTGTATTTTATCAGTTGCTGAAAAAGTAAGAGCGTCATGGCGCGACAGATACATGTCACGCTGTGACGCGTGTATTTTTAGCTCTATCTTTAAAATTACAAATAAAAGTTAAGAAAAGTTTATTTTTTGTAATACAGTTAGGTTATAACAATAATATAATAAAGTTTATTTTTAATTTTTAAAATGTAAACACAGTAAACATTTTTGCTTCTTGATTTAAAATGCATTAACGCGTAGGACGGAATTGGTGTATTATATTAAACTAAGTTCGTGAGAGATTGCGAGTCACGCAACGCAACGCAGCGTTTTAACACCAATGATGAAAATAACAATTTTGTAATAAGTTGCACCAATAAAATGTGAGAAAATTCTTGAATGATATCTTTGTAATCTATTTTTGATGATTTGTTGCTACTCAAGTCGTTCTTCTCAAGAACAAGATCTAAGGTAGGTTTAATTCTTTTCAACATTGAAAACAAACGTTCTGTAGATCGATTACTTATAAGGTACATTATGAAAATTTATGGTGATTGAATAATATAAACAATCAACAGCGATTATCACTTATCAATGCGGCATGTTCGTTGTGTTTAAAAATAAAAAGGTTTTAAGTGATTAAACTATTTGTTTTTCTGTCCAGCATGATTATGAGAATTAGTTCAACATTTTGTACCTCTTTACTACCGCTCTTCAAAACTATAGCATCCTCCTAAAAATATCTATCTATATATATATATATATATATATATATATATATATATATATATATATATGATATACATATATATATATATATATATATATATATATATATATATATACATATATATATATATATATATATATATATATATATATACATATATATATATATATATATATATATATATATACTATATATATATATATATATATATATATATATATATATATATATATATATATATATATACATATACATAAAGTACACATTTAAGATATGAGAACACGTCATACTTGTGTTAAAGTACACATTTAATAGCAATTTAGCTCCAATTAAAAATGTACTCCAAAATACATTTTTATGACATAAAATGTTTATTTCATAAAATGTATAGTTTTTGGAGTTAAATATGCGGTGTCAATGAAAATAACGCAATCGGTACATGTAATGCGTATCTCTATTAATCTTTGATATTGAGCCTTATTTGTGCATACTCATTTTTGACTTAATAATGCATAACTTTGATTTTATTTTTGTTTATTTTAAGCCCTTTTACTTCCATTCCATTATTCCTACACTGGAATATTAGTACCAATAGCAACCAGACAATCTCTAATGGCCTTATTATAAAAGGACAAAAATAGACTTCGACAAAGCACTAATTGCAACAATTTTATTACAACTATCAAAAATGAATTGTCTATAAAAAATGTTTGTCTTTCTAGACAATCATTGTAAAAACGGACACTAAATGAACAATCTCGATTTTTTAATGAGGTATAGAAGATCTATTTAATATATAATTTGGACTTATAACGAGTAATTAAATTTTCACTGCAGCATCGTTTCAAAAACTGAAAACGAGCACAAAATTAAAAATACAATTTTTCTAACAGAAGTTCATTTTTTAATTTTTTGTCCAGCGTGTGTTGTTGATTAAAAAGTTAATGTCTATTTAAAAGCCTCAAAATGGACTATTTTGTGCTCAATTGAAGTTCATTAATTACTCAGTTCAGTTGTTTTTCAATTCTCAGTGAATGTGCGTGAAAATTTATTTTTAAAATGCCCTCTCCAATTTGGGATTACTTCAAAAAAGTTGAAGGTAAGTTTATCATTTAAAAAATTTTCCTTAGTCACTAAAATCTTTATCACCTTCAATAAAATTATTTTAAAAATATGTGATCAAGGAGTTGTCCTTTATAAAATGTGGATTAGTAAGTAGAAGATTCCAATGGGTGTTAAAATTTATTTAGGTTTGTGAATAAAACAATAGTGAAAAAGAAAACTGTTTTTTACTTTCATTTTATTGATGAATCTGACTATGATTGGATCTAAATTTTGGAAAATCAACTATTTGTGTAAACATTATTGTCATATTCCGTTTTTTTTTATTTTTAAATTTGTTACCATAAAAGTCATTTTTACCATGAAATAAAATTCAAATATAATGTATCGTATATTTTCTTTTTTGTTTCTAAGGGATTTTTTGGGTAATTTAGATTTTATTGGCAAAAATCAATATTTCTGGTTTTATGAAATCAAGTAAATTTAGACAAAATCATAGACACCAAATAGACAAAAAATTATGCTTTGTAGACTTATGAAGTAAAAATTATCTTTTAACTGAGCAATCTTAGGACACCATCAAAAATTTGATAGACACAACAAGGACAAAAAATTAAACATTTGTTGTGTCCATTACAACATACAGAATTGTCTATGTCTGTGTTGTAAGTCTATCCATAGACTAGTCTGGTTACTAAGTACCAATAGCTCAGTTACTTTTATTGTTTCCGCAACACACCACAAATTATCTGCATAGAACAGCAATAATGAATCTCTTTAGTAAAAAATAATAAAAAGCAAAAAGACTGAGTATAGAACCCTGGCGGACTTCAATTTTCACCCCTAAAACAATACTCTTTATCTTTTTTCTTGACCACTGCTGTGACATTTTCATTTATAGCCATGATAACCTACACTAGCCATTCTTCAACACCTATCGTGTTTTCACCTCTTTTATATATCACTATGATCCAATTTTTTTTAGACCATTAGCCATAAATCGATTATTCTGATAATTTGGTCCTACTTTATTAGAGAAGAGGTGACTTAAAGTTACTTACTAGTTAAAGTTAATTATATAAACTTATATTTTACATATGCATTTTTTAGCGCTTTTGCTCCAATAATGTAAATAAAAGTACTTTAAAACCTCTAACTTAAAGTTATAAACTTTTCTTATAATTTATGTATCAAACAGTTTCTTTGTTCCGTAACCTTATAAAAAAGTTAAATATGCCAATTTTTAAATTTGTAGCTGAATAATATTATACGGTTGGGGTCCTTAGGATAATATTACGGACTCTTTCTATATCATTAATACAGACTCACAAAAGTTGTGAAGGTTCTACATTGCCTTCCATAGTCTGCGCACGAAGTTGCGTATTCTGCTCATCAAAAAGAATTTTCTAATTACAAGATGTAATTATCAGAACCATTTTTATTTTTAATTGTCAATAGCGCTTATATGTTTGTATATGTAAAAAATGTTTTTGAACGTCATAGTATCCCTCACTTAGTGAGTGAGGGATTTAGAGTGAAAAAGGCATAGTATCACTCTAAATCCCTAACTTAGTGAGTGAGGGATTTAGAGTGAAAAAGGCGGAGAGGTTAGAGAGAAAATCATTATTTTTTTTGAAGGTTTAGAATGACCAAGAGATGGGAGTGCAGTTAAATGTAAAACATAAATATTATACATTTTATTAGTCATGTCGGAAAATAAAATATAGAACCTCTTTTTTAGAGTTAAAATTACTTTGTTCGAGCAGTAATAGAACAACACAAACTTTGAAATAACTTAAGTTTATATATTTATATATATTTACAAATGTACATTTGTATATGTATATAAATATGTTCTATTACTGCTCGAACAAAGTAATTTTTAAGTCTAAAAAAGAAGTTCTATATTTTATTTTCCGATTTTTTATAAAATTTTTTTATAAAATTTTTTTATAAAATTTTTTATATCTACGTAGATATAAAAAGTTTTTTTACACCAACTTTATTCTTTATTTAGAAAATGAAAATATATATATTATTTGTGAATATATTGTTTTTTGATTTGGCTTGGTTACCCATAATCACTGAAGAAAGCCTCGCTAATAGAACAAACATTGCAGATATGTTTAAACTGCTTAATCAGTTAGTTCAAAAAAATATAATTTTTTTAGAAAAGTTAAATGCTAGTGAAAGTCAAAAAAAAAAACATTCTACAAGTTTTTGGCGTACTCTATTCCATGACAAAAAAAGTATTGATATTACAAATTTGCATTATGAAATCGAAAGGTTAATGAAACAATACGATACTGATTATTTTAAAAATCTATTTCAAGAAGATCATTTAAATACAAGCACACAAAAACCTACGGAAGATCTTGTTAAAAAGAAGAAATAAAATAAATATTACATGCATATGTGCATTTTTTTATTGACACTTAACAAACTATATAACAGCACGACCTCATAAAAAGAATGGTTGAAATGCTTCGTCCCCATAAAAGTTATAGCTATGGATATCGACGTTTTTTAGTTCTCTTAAGTTACATTTTTACTTCAATAACTTGTTTTAATTTTGAATTATATATTATCAAATTAAAGTTTTCACCTGATTAAGTTTTCACTTGATAAAGTTTTCATCTGATAAAGTTTTCACCTGATTAATTATATATTATCAAATTAAAGTTTTCACCTGAAAATATATTTTTTACTTATTAAGTTATTTTACCAGCTTATTAAGTATTTATTAAATTTATTTAAAATAAAGAGAGTTAAATCATTTTTTTGCTGTAAATATTTGATATTTGTAAAAGGTATTCAGAACACTTCAGCGTTCAATTTAACTACTGTTTAAATCAATGTTTATGTTATCAATTCATTTATGCTAATCAATTTTAAAGTATTACTACTAGGTCCTTTTTTGGACAAAATACTTCCTCAAAATATTATTAACATTAAACATTAATTGCGCAAATAATTAAAACAAGGAGGACTTTAACCAAAAACTAAAAAAAGCACACATTCTGTCAAAATTAACTCTCAACAGTTATAACTTTTTAAACGAATTTAAATTGTATAGCAGGCATATAAAAGAACTTTAAGGTGAAAAGTTTACATAAAACGTTATAGGGCTGTTTTTGGTACTGTTGCCATGGAAACCAAAACAGTATAAAGGCTTTAATGAAAATTTTCAACCTAAAAATCTTAAATTTTAAAATCTTTTTCAGCAAAAATCACATAAAAGTATTGATTCGATCGTGGAACTTTTTTTTCTATTACCAATGTTGCTATGGTAACAGAAAAAAAACCGTTTTGATTTTAAAGTTATACAATTAATTAGTTTAACTGGTTATTCGAGATCCTGGAGTCAACTAAATTTCAAACTTTTAAATAAATCAATCAGACCCTTAAATTATCCTAATAAAATTCGAACATACTTAAATAAGAATAACTTAAAATATCATTTCTTAAAGACAAAGATAAAAAAACAGTTACAAATTCTTATTACAAATTCTTTTTACATCAACAAATTGAATTAACACTTAAAAAAAGAGTTGAACCTGAGCCTATAAGCAGGGCCTATTTACCTCATTTACCTGTATGCCGCATTTTACCTATATTACCTATATATACAAATTACCTATATATAACTATATATTATCTATATATTACCTATAGAACAATACTATAATATAATACCTATGTTATCTATATATACCTATTACATATAATACTTATATATATCTATACTACCTATACATTACCTAGATTACCTATTTATATATATATCTATATTACGGCATTTACCTATAAACCGACTAGACTGCAGCTTCGGTTCCCGTAGTTTTAGGGGCCCAAATATATTAAAATCTGATTTTCATAAATGTGGCTTTTAAAGTTTTTATGAAAAGAATTATAATAGAACTTTTGCGTTTCACTTCAAAAACTAAATAATAAAAAATATACTATGTTTAATATTCTTATGTTTCTGTTGATTCCACTGCCACATCATATCGCACACAAATCATTTTTCTGTAGTTTTAAATTTATTGATAGAGCGGAGCCTAGAATACTTTTTATACTTTATCAATATTGAGGATCACAATGGCACAAGTTTAGCTGACCAAAAAATCATTTTTTAATAAAATAAAGCTGTGTCGAACTTTTTAAACTGCAGATCTCAACATGCGATAATGCTTCTAACATGATTAGAAAGTACAAAGGGATGAATAAAATTTTTTAGAAAAAAAACAGCTAGGCAAAGTTTTTACAATTAGCAGGAAATTCGCTAAACTTATTTGGACTGTGTGGAGCTGATGCTTGCATAAAATCTATAAATTATTTTGGAATTGTGCACCAGATTTTATCAAATTAATAAAGAATAATTATCAATTTTGTCAAAGTAATAAAGAATAATTATCAAAGTATAATGGTTTTGTAGAGTTTAACAGAGTTTGTACTGAAAACAGTGATTTAAAACTAAATTTTAGAAAGTATGAATGCAGTATTCAAAAATGTACAAGATCTAAAAATAACTTTAGATGTGTGCTGCCCATTGTTGTCATCATTTGCTGATTACGTTCTTTCGTTGAAAAATCGTTACCGTGCTATTGAAGCACAAGCTAAGTTACTGCTACCTGATGTTGACTATACCCAAGTTAGACTTATAAACTCTTAGTCTACTTAAATAAATTAAAATCAAATACAAATAAAAATGTTCGTTAGAAGATCACAATGATTTTATCGCCAGAACTTTTATCAAAAAACATTTTATATTAAATGACAAAGAGAAAAAAGTTATATAGTATAAAAAATTCACATTTTATCTTAGTATTTTATTAAATGTTACACTTTATAACAATATTTTGCACTACCAAAAGTATTCAAAATATTTTCAATCGAGAGAATAAACTTTTTAAATTACTTTTGAGGACAGAAAAAGTGTCCGACGTAATCAAAATTAGATAAAACAATCTTATTACGGAGATGTGATGCGCGATATGAAATACAAAATTAGTTAAATTTTGTTCTAAAGAACGTTTTTTTTATAAAACTATTATCTCTCAAGGTGCATTTGTTTATTTAAAATGTATTAATTTATTTGTGTATTTGGGTTTTGAAATAAATAAATTTGGGTTTTAAAAATAAATAATAAAACATTATAAACAATTTTTCCGTATATATTGAGTATTCTCATTTCCATTAAAATTATTTTAAAATGAGAAAAATCTGCAAAATTATTTAAATGGAGCATGTTTCTGACGACATTAGAGACGTTGAAGCTTATATTCAACTGAGCTTTCGTAAGCAATAATTGCATAATTTATATAACTGTAAACAGACAAGTAATAGAGTTGCATTTAACTTATTTTATTTAAGTGAACTCTGGTCTTAATGAGGAGTTCAATGCTTTTATAAATTTTGGTGCGATCATAATTTTCATGTGATGTTTTCTTCAAAGAAAACACCTAGAAATTTTATTTCCAAATCTCTTTTTATTTCAGCTTGATCAACAAAAAATTGTGGAAGATATGTGGGAAAAAACGGTTTTGAAAAACAATTAAATTTGTTTTGTTTATATTTAGAGTTAATTTGTTACACCTAAGAGCAATTGCGGAAGTGATGTCTTCAAATTGTCTTCATTTTAAAATAATTTCTAGAAAACAATAAATTAGACCACTGGTCAATTTATTTTTGAATGGTTCTTATTTATTACTAATTTAGCAACATTAAGTTATATTTCTCTTTAATCTTTCAACTACTCCGGATAGATTTCTTCAGTAAAAGTTAAAAATAAACATGGTTTTATTTTTTGTGGGCAGACTCTTCTGCCCTGGCTCTTGCATGTACATGATTTTTTTTGCATACAATTATTGTATGTCTCTGTGATTTTCGAAACATTTAAGGAAACTACGTGCAAGTAATGGAGATATTATTGCTCAAAGTATGGGTAAAATTTAAACTATATTACGGTTTTGCACCATGATACACACTCAAACCTCTTTTTGTGCGGTAGATAGGGACCGCATAAAAGAAAGCGCATAAAAAAAAATCACGTTAAACTTCAGGAGTACCTATAAAAAATAGTTTTCGAAACAATATTAAAAACATTTTTTTTATGCGGTTAGATACTGACCGCATAAAAAAAATTTGCTTTAGAAAAAACACATACGAGCATTTTTAAATATTTTATTTACATACGTATTATTCTACACATACAAAACTTATCAAAATGTATAACAATTATCCTTCGTAGTCTGACAATGTAACGCAATTTGTGGTTGCATGTTCATAACAGTAACTATATAATGACGTATGTACATACATATTACACATTTTAATCGTTGAGATTGAAATTATTGCGCGTTCAAAAATTAAATTATATGAGATCGCACAAAAAAATCGCATAAAACAAAACGCACAAATAAAGAATCGCATAAAAAGGACCACATAAAAAGAGGTTTGAGTGTATAAGCAACAAAGTATAACCATTTATATTTTTGACTTTTACTGTAGAAATCTATTCGGAGTAGCAGAAAAATAAAAAGGAAACATGTCCCTCAAGTTTATTTTGCTAACATTGCCCCTTAATAAGCAAATGGCGCAATGTGGGTAGAGAGCTTGCTTTAGAAGCAGAGATCCAGGGTTTGAAATGAGCTCCGGGCATATTTAGCGTCATCGGTAAGAAAAGAGACGTTAACTTCCTAGTCAAATATTACTCTGCGATACTCTGTGGCAAGGCCGTTAAATCTTCTTAGAGCACATAAAACAAAAAATTAAAAATAACTGCATTTCATACACAAATATTTTTAAAAAGTGGACCAAGTTTCGAACCTAATACCTCTGCAATAAATAGAAATTTAAAATAAAATTGGAGACCAAATTTCATAATTCAAAAGAAAATATCTGAAAACGAAGACAGTTCAAAGACATCACTTCCAGACTTTTATATAAGTCATTTACGTCGATCAAAAAAGTTTTTTGCACTTTTTAATAAATTAAAGGTTTTTATCTTTTTTCAAAGTTTTTATATTTTTCCAAGACTAAAAATAAAATTAATTTAAATTTAGTAAAAGGTAGTAAGAAGAACAATTTTTTTTACCGTGATAGAATAGTGCTGTTTCGAGAAACTAATAACAATTTTTTTCAAAATATTCTCATTTGTTATAAGTATGAACGTACCTAAATATAACGTTTTCAAAATTTTTTTTTTTTAACAATAACACTGACAAAAAAATGTTTTTTTTACGAAAATAATTTTATTTGAGCCAAGTTAATTGCAGGGTATCAAATCTCAAAAATGGTTCATTACACTGAACCCTCTGTTAGAGGAGTTTGAATAAGCAGAGAAGCAGCTGCCTCAACTAGCCCGGTAAAAACATCTTTTGTTACTTTTGCTGAGCTCAATTCGGAAAAATTTGTCTGCAAAAAGTTAACAATCTTTGTGCTTTTCTAACTTGTTTCATGAGACCTAATTATATATAATGGTGTTCAGGCCAGGATTAAAGAAATGCTTATTCAGAAGTGTTAAAATTATTAAAAATTGTGCTAACATTACCTGTTACCACAGCATCAAATGAACGTCATTTCTCAATTTTGAAGCGTGTGAAAAGTTTTACCAGAACAACTTGTGGTAAAAAGAGACTAAATTTTTTACTGCTAATGGCTGTCAAGCCTAAATTAGTCAAATCGTTAGACCTTGGCGATTTAGTAAATGATTTTGACAAAATGCGCAAACGTCGTTACCCATTGTTGCAATAAAACTTTCGTAATTTTTTAGTGTATTAATATTTTATTATCTGAAAAAATAGAAAAAGTAGTTTACGTAGGACTTAGATTGTTCTGGTCTGTGTTATAATTTTGTTATGGAAGAAAGGGGAGTCAATTTGTTTTCACAATAACGCCTCCCTCCCTAAGTTTTTGCTGAATTTGCGCCACTGGAAGTCTGCCATCATTTCAATCTGATGCTGATGGAAAGAAGTCATTATCTTTAGGTACAATACATAGGTTATCACCTGCGTCATAAGCATCTGAGTGTATTTCTTCAAGCAATTTTCCGACACATTATATACAAATGAAACATACTTCTAAAGGAGCGTTGGTATAAAAATTACGTTAGTTATATTAGCATACATTAAAAAAACAAAAGCGAGTGAAATGGTATGCAGATGCAGATCATAAGTACATAAAAAAAAAAAAGAAAAAGTGCAATATACAAAAAAACCACTCAAGAGACAAAAATAACTAGATACAACTCTTACTTTATTATTTGAACAAAACTGTGAAACTTTTTTTAGCTGGTTTTTTAAATTTCTTATGATTAGTGTAAAGAGTGAAATACCAAGTGAGACTTTTTTAAATTTAACTTTAAATAAGAAAGGTAATAATCTAATTCTACGTGCCTTTAGTTGTGCTTTTATATATACAAATTGAAATATAATTTTTCATATTTTATGAATTTTTTTTTTATTAGATATTAAATGATGCCAAAATTGCAATTGATGTTTGGAAATCTTTTTATATATAAAATATATTATATATTATAACTATATACTTTTATTGAAAACATTTTTTTTTAATGTAAGGAAAATTGTTGCAATGTTCACGAAATATTTCTTATTCTATAATCGCACTCAATGAAAGCCTTTATTAACACCTAATTCAATAAAATTTCATTATACCCTAATACCTTTTACATATACGTCGGTGAGTACAAAAGATATCTATTCGCAAAAAGTTTTAAAGTTGGGAGTTTTTGCCCCTTAATCATCTCTCTAATGCATAGCGCAACAACTAAGTGTATTAAGTAATTCCTATTAAGTATTAACTTACTATTAACAATTAAGTTAATTATTTCTGGTTTTTAAAACACATTTTTTGAAGCGATGAACGATTTTTTTAAGACCTGCATTTGCATTAGCTCCAACTTAATTTACACTCATAGAAGTGTGAATACTACCCGATAGTGATGCTTCAATATTTAAAGATGGCAAAACGTTCTAACTTATCTCCTGTAAAGCCACAAAAAAAACTTAATGTCTGTTAGAAGGTTTAGTTTACAAATGAATTTCATATTTTATATCGGCTTTTAATTTGATAAAATACCGTTCTATTATACTCAAATAAAAATTAGAAAAAAAAAAAAATAGCTAGGAGTTGTTGAATTATTAACAAAAGAAAATATTTCTAGGTTAAAAAAATAGAGATTTAAAAAAAATAGCAGTAGATTTGTCAGAGTTTGACTTTTACTATTTTGTGCAACAAAATAGTTAGACTCAACAACAAATCAATGTAAATAGACGAAGTACGTATAATAACATTGTAAATAGTTCTATTAAGTCATAGTATATCATGACTTAATAGAACTATTTACAATGTTAATATATCGTCCCCTCAGTATTATCTTGTTCTATGTCGCTAAACTATGGTTTTGAAAAAAAGGCATTTGAATTTTCAAAAGCCCTAAAAATGTTCAAAATAAACTTTGCACCAAATTTTGTTATTATAAAATTGTCAAGGTCAATATACCCTTATAAACCATTTTTAGAAAATTATTGTGTGTTTAGTGTTTAAAAAAATGATTTTTGACTTTTGAGATAGAACAAATTACTGACAAACTTTACAAAATACAAAAATTGTATAATGTCAATTTCTTTGGGTTTTTTTAATTATAGTTTGTCCAAACATGCACAAATGTCTTATTTGGTGAATGTTTTGAATGTATTTCTTACCAAGGACGGATACAAAGATGGGAGTATCCCCCTACCCCCCCCCCCCCCCCCCCCCCCCCCCCCCCCCCATCTTAAGAATTATCAATCTTCAAAATATTATTGATAGAAATTAAAAAAAAAATAAAAATACAAAATATTATTTTGCAACATTTGAATTTTTGGCAAAAAAAATTTAGTTATATACACATTTAATATATTTATTAGTAAACTAATTTATAAGCATTTTTTACGCTCTTCGCGTGCATCTTATTTTTGTTCAATATGACTTAGATGCTGAGCCCGTTCACAATCATTTAAAGTACCTTCAGCACTTTTGATTTTAAAAAATTTACACTAATTGCACCTATCTTTTTTTCTTTGCCGGAAAGAATTATTGAACTTAGTTAGAAAAATGATCAAATGAAACAGTGGTTTTAGCTGAAAAAATCATTTTTTTTGGTCATATAACCCCCTCCACCTAGGACAATGACCTGGATCCACCCCTGTTTTAGACATTATTTGGTTGTGTTCAAGTAAAACATTTTTTTTTTCATGAAACAATTATATTAAGACATAAAAATAATTAAGAAAAGTACATGGGAGATGCACATGAATTACTAAACACAAAGAGTTGCCATATAATTTCTATCAATCTCAGGCATGTTGGGCATCATTTTTTTAATATCTTCATTCTTTTCTTTTGAAAGTAAGTGGCTTTTTTTGGTCTGAATTGACAGTTTTGGTGCAGTTATGGGATATGCTGTAGATTTCTTTTTTCTTAATGATTGGGCACCTGCAAAAACTGAGGTGAAGCCGTCTGCATGTTTTGTTTTAAATGAAACAGTAAAAGGATGATTGGAATAGTATTTTAATTGCTTTACTTGAGTAAAGGGCACTTTGGTAAAGTTATAGCTTTTAGCTCCAGCTTGAATATTTAAAAAATCAACATCTTTCATCTGCAGGATATTGAAGGATTTCTATCGCCTAACAGACTTTAGTATTCTGATCAGACCCAGTGGACTGTATACCTCAGTTTTTTTTAATTTTTGGTCAATGCTGCTATGAACCGCATTAACCTCTTGAACACAGCCATGTCCGCTTGCAGAAAACTTTTGAGTGATAGATTCAACATCAGGATGAGCATTTAAAAAATGCTTTATTGCCGTGCTCATAATACTGTTTCTATTTTGCGGAACGCAAGAATCTGACCATAAAATGAGGTTCTTTAGTTGTGGATGGGTGGTAAGCACAGATTCTAAAATTCGTAGGATTGCAGATGCCAAATCATTTCCGGCTCTGCCAGATTGGCTTTCAGACCAGACACAACAATAAACATCTTTATCTAAAGAAAGATGTGCTGTCATGTTATAAACAGACAGCTTCCTAAGATAAAAGAAGTTGGATATCTCAGCCTTGGGAACTGTTAAAACATTTTGTAAATCAAAACAGAGAACAGGATGTCCTGACTGTCTGTCTTTTTTGCGCTCTTCGCGTGCATCTTCTTTTTGTTCAATATGACTTAGATGCTGAGCCCGTTCACAATCACTTAAAATACCTTCAGCACTTTTGATTTTAAAAATTTCACACTTATCACACCTATCTTTTTTTCTTTGCTGGAAAGAAATATTGAACTCAGTTAAAAAAATTTCAGAGTATAAGTGCTTTTTAGCCGGTTGAAATCGTTTTTGCTGACAAAAGTCTTGGTAAAGCTCATACAGTCGACTAATAGACAATTCAGACTCAAAGTATTTTCTATTTGTATTAGCACGGCAATATTGCGAGTCTATAACCGGAATACTATATATGTGTTTCCTAACGCCATCTCTGACCGCGTCAGGAATTTTCTTTTTTGTATGTTTACCTTGTTTTCTTGGGGTAGGCGTGTTTGTATCTGTTTGGAAATGTTTATAAAAATATGAAATTCTTTGTTGGCTTATGTAAAGAGTGTTTAAAAAGAAAGGTTTGCAAACTCTGATGGGAATCCCTGCCAGGTGAAAAAAGTAGGCAAATGAGTATTGCCGCCTCGATGAAATTGCAAGTGTTCGTTTAGTTTTTTTCACAATACGTGTTGTATTTTCACTATAAAAGTGTGCTTTGAGGTCATCATTGAGTCCCCAAAATTTGTTAAATAGTAACTCCCGTTGCTCTTGCGGAAAATAAATGTGGCATTAAAATTTACAGTTAGTACAGTCCTTCTCATTATTGATCTCTCTCTTTCTTCTTATCACTTTATTCCTGCTTTTATACTCCTGGCCAGCTTGACGCCTTTTTTTATTGACATTGCATTTCCAGCTATCTGGATTTCTGGTTCTTTTACGTCCAACTTTTTTTTTTGTCGAGAGTTGCTCTATTGGCACAACTATTTCTAAATCCGTTTGTATTTATCGTAATTAGCAGGGTAATATAAGTTATTTTTTTACATTTAGGAAATAAATAATATAAAGAATTTAGTCTTACTTAAAGACTTTGCACAATATATATATATATAGTTATTTAAAGGCACAATATATATAGTTATACATATAGTTATATATATATATAGTTATACATATAGATTTATAGTTAGTTAACTACTAGTACTGTGTAGAGCTAGTCTTAAGTTATTTTAACCCTTTAATGCACGATATTTATATAATAGTTGATAATGCACGATATAATAGTTGACTATTTTATCGTTAAAAGAACATAAAATGGAATCCAATTATCGGAAAAATAAAATTTTCCTTTTTATTTTCAAATTTTAAAATTACCATAGTAATAGAAACTACTTACGAGTCGGTATTAGGTAATTCAAAGTCAACTGTTTCTTTTGTAACTAAACCAATAAACTTACTTGACGACATTTTGAAAATATCAAAATAAAAAGTCACGTGACTTGCGCTACAACATTGATTTGCAGATTTGGGCATTAGAACATTATAATACTAAAATGTTTTAAAAAAGTGAAATAGAATAAGATAAAACTAACAAAATACGTAAAATTCTAATAAGAACAAAGTCAAATTGAATAAATCTTGACGAAGCAGAGAAGGTAATAATTTATTGATAAGTGGAAATAATACACTATACTTTTTTAAACAATAAAAATTGGTTTTTGCAAAAAAAAAAAATTTGTAGATAGAACAAGATAATACTGAGGAGACGATATGTTACCTCTTTAATAATCAATATCATCAATCGCAATAACAAACGTTGACACGTCATCATTCTTGTGTTCTTTTCACTTTTCAAGAAGCTTTTCCATGTTTATTTACCTTCATTCACTTTTAAAGTTTTTCCATGTTTATTTACCTTCATTCACTTTTAAAGTTTTTCCATGTTTATTTACCTTCATTCACTTTTAAAGTTTTTCCATGTTTATTTACCTTCATTCACTTTTAAAGTTTTTCCATGTTTATTTACCTTCATTCACTTTTAAAGTTTTTCCATGTTTATTTACCTTCATTCACTTTTAAAGTTTTTCCATGTTTATTTACCTTCATTCACTTTTAAAGTTTTTCCATGTTTATTTACCTTCATTTTTGACCTTTAATCACCACTAATTGAAGAGCCTGTTTTACTATAGCTCAGAAATCAGCTTCTAGTTTCCTGACTTGTCCTACTTTGCAGAAAGTCCTTGCCCATTTCCAACGTTTCTTCTCTCTTCAGGTAACTCTAAAAAATCTGAATTCAGCAAGTAGGCATTAGTTGTCACAACATTCTTTCTAGAAACAGTCTGTATTGATGTAATTCCACCAAATATTGTTATGCAATTGTCAAGCTTTGCGAATTCCGACTCACATCCGAGATTTGTCAGTAGCTCGTGCTCAATTTTCCGTCTGTTTTCTCACCTATAAATCCGTACTTCATTAGAGACTGAATTAATGATTGAAGAGAAAAAGTTCATTTATTATAACTGTGGAATCAATGTGTCTATAATTTCAGCCAAAATAGCAGCAAAAAGCTTTCCTCTGCCACTTCCACTGCCCCAGTCAGCATTGGTTCTAGCTTTCAGTTGTGATGCACACCACTCTACCGCTCCTGGTTGAATCATATTTAGTAGTTCTCAGTTTGTCTGTTCATTTCTTGTCAAAATTTGACAAGAAAAGAAAAGAATCCAGGGTATCTGAATTTTTAACAATTTAAACAACTTAAGGGACGCTGAAACAAATTACTTTAATGTATCTAGAGTTAATGAAGTCTAAATTTTACAAACGGAATAATGTTTGACATTTGTAAATGTTTATATTTTTAAGGAATAAAGGTTTCTTTTTGTTTATTTAATCTATTGTTTCAGAATCAACAGAAGTCTTGTTACAGCAAATAAATTCTAAGAACTTCATGAGTATGGTAAATACATTCATGAGTATGGTAAATACATTTGAGAAGAAACCAAAAACAGCTACAAAAAAGTAAAAATGAGCTTTTTTTTATAAATCATTTCAGTTTGAACAAAAAAAAAAAGTAAAACCTATACATCTCCCAAAAGAAACAAACTTCAACAGACTATAACGAAAGACAAAGTGACTATTACAGAGGATTTAGGCGGCGGCTTGTTTCGTGGAGTTGAAGAAATGTCTACATTTTATTGAAAATACTTCTGATAAACTATAAAATCGATGCTATTATAAAATTTTCAAAGAGTTAGTTTGGACAAAGACATTTTTTATGACATTTTTCATGACTTGGGTATTCCACTTGTAAAACTATCTGCAAAAAATGCTGTTGCAATACAATCCCTTCTACATATACCAATCAACAAAATGAGAAATTTAGGAGTTTGTATGAATAATTTAAAACTGAACATTCTACCATTGGAGCGCAAAATAAATGAATAAAAGTTCCCAATGATTTCCCACATGAAAGAAGTTGAAACAAGTTTAATGGAGTTGAGAAAATCACACAAAGAATTTAAATCTTGTCCCTAAATGTAGGTTCAAAATATGATTGAATTTCTTAAAGAAATAATTTTAAAAGATTGTAATGGGTTTTCTTTTGATAATGCATTTGATAATAAATAGTGGTTCTTATTTTCTGATGATAAAGGTGGAGATCACATGAAGTGTTTTGTTAAAATTAACAGTTCAAGAAAATCCGGTTCTGTTGTGGGTGGGGGGTAGGAGGGGGGTTGGGAAAGTCTAAGATCAAAACATTAAAAACTATTGAAACGCTTGAATAAAAAAGAACAAATGAATCAGCAAACCATTAGACGACGTTTATCAATCAACCTTGCTAAAATTTCTTTTTAAAAGGATTTTTATTTGAATTTAATTGTTTTGATCTTAAGTTTTTGTTTTTTATAATTAATTTTTTTAATGATTGCTGTCAGCTACTATGAATGATACATGATCATGATGATATCATGAACCTAGCAATGAAAACAAAAAACGAAAGTTAAGTGGAGCAGCTACCCGTAAATTAGCTAAGAAGGTTCGTTTGAACATGGATGCAAGCAAGTGTCACTAACTAACATCATATTTAAGCAAATTGTCGGATACTCAGTCAGTTACAACTTCTGCTGTAAATATGCTTGTGTCTGAAGATCAACACCTTTCTGAAAGTGTCCATACAGAAAGTCGTAAAACTGATACGCCTGCTGAAAAATTTCAACACTACTTCAAGCAGACAAACGATAATGGTACCAGGTCTACTAATTCTAAAAATGAAGCATTTGATGAAAGAGAACTTACCCCATATATCCCGGTACTAGTTACAATTGTTCAAGAACCACTTCTTCCTCAAATGAACTTCCCTTCAGATCCCGGAATATATAATAATACGAGTTAAAGCTGATAAGGAAGCTGTGTGAAATAAGACCATGTCAGCCAGGTCTACAGAAATCTTTTCAATTTCCAGCTGATGAAGCCGGCCGTAAGCTCTAATTATCTTGGTATACAAAAACTATTGGAAAAGGAAATATAAAAGAGGTATTTTGACCTAGCAATCAAAAAATGTACTGCAACGCTTGTTGGTTATTTGCCAAATATCGTATTTCAAATGATAAAACTGTTATATCTGGTTTAATTAGTTAAGAGCGTCTCCAAGTAGAAAAGAATAGAGAAGTTTTGAAACGAATGATAGACATAATGTTGTTCTTAGCAAAACAAGGTTTATATGAAGTTAAATTAGCTCAGTTTTTCCGCTAATTATTGATTCAACTATTGATATTTCCAGAATTGATCAGACGTCAATTTCGTTACAAATGGTTTTAAAATAGTTATGTTGTGAAAGATTTATAGGCTTCTATACTTTAGAATACAGCGACACTGAAGCATTTGCTGAGTTAATTTTACCTGTGCTTGAAAAACGAAACATTGATATTTAACTCTGCAGAGGACAAGCATATGATGGTGCTTCTGTACTGTCTGAAATTCAAAGTGGTCTTCAAACTAGGATAAAAGCGCTTTCACCAAATGCCATCTATGTTCATTGTTGTGCTCATGTTGTAAATTTGGTGACCATCGAAGCAATGTCGGTAAACAGCAATGTCCAGTTGTTTTTTGGCTCAGCTGAAAAATTGTATACGTACCTTACGTCTAGTTGAAACCAACTTCAATGTTTTAGATACAGTTATAACCCAAATTAATGAACGATTTTACGACTTTAGTAACACAATTACACATTTTGACTGTCTTAACCCGTCAAAATATTCCCAGTAGGCACAGCGACGTGACAAAAACGTAAACTTCACGTTATTTTGGCACGTGAAATTTAGGTGACTTTTTGGTCCCCATAAAAAGACCAATTCACGTGATTTACGGACGTGTTTTTCACGTTACTTTTGGCACGTGATATTTAGGTGACTTTTTGGTCCCCATGAACTGTATACAGGACGTGCTTTTTACGTTAATTTTGGCACGTAATATTTAAGTAATAATTATGCTTTATAAAAACGAAGTGTTTGGATTCGTGCAAAGAAAAAACACTCATCGTCGAGGAAATATTTAATACGTATTAAATTACTTGGTTTTATTAGTCAGTATATTAGTTCTTGACATAAACATTTTGAATTTGTAATAAAAGCTGCACTTTTGTTAAAATATCCTCCTTATATCCAATAAGTAATAAGTACAAAGTCATGGATCTGCAACTTACGAAGAGCACGCTTCGATCCACAAAGAGCGCACTTCAAACTTAATCTAACGAATCAGTCGATATATTCTCCCATAAAAGCACTCTTCAAACAAAATCTAACGAAACAGTCGATATTTTTTCCTATAAGAGCACGCATCAAACTTTATCTAATGAATCAGATTTAGCTAAAAATAAACAAATAAAATCTTAACTGATAATAAGATTATTTAATAATTATCTTAACTCACAAACTTTTAAAACAAATCTTACTTGGTGAGTCGCTAACAATTGCGGGAACAAGACTTTCTAGTGTTGCTATCTGTTTCCTTTTATCTAAATCATTAAATAATTTTAAGAAAACAACACTATATACAATGCCGAAAAATAAAAAAAGTCATTTGCCTTCTAATTTTTTACTCTTATTGCTAAAAAATAAATAAGGATTTAATAAAAAAAGGCATAACAAAAAAGTCGACAGATGAATAAAAAGAAAAAGTACAAAATAAAAAATACAAGTCTAAAAAAATATTGTTTATCTATATATATCTATATCTAATATCTGTCTATAGATAAATATATATCTATATATAAAGTTAATAACTGATGCGTGTGATTAGAAAAAGACCTGTACTCACTTTATGTGATAACATCTGATTAAATAATTTGTTTTCTTTGTTTTCAATCTTCTTATATTTGCACTTGTTTCTGCATTAACTTGCTCATACAATTACATCATTCATTAACATTAACATTGTTCATACATTGTTAACTCACTAGATGCAAAGGTGACAGCCCACGAAGTTGCTTTAAATGAGTAATCTACAAAGTTTTGAACATTAAATGAAATTTTAGAATGCACACAGAAAAATTATAACAAATTTTAAAAATGTTGTAGCTACCACATAACCACACAACATTATAGTGGGATTTTATGTCAAGATTTTCCTACCTATGGTTAGATTTTCGTCTTGAGGCTCCTTTTGCTGTGGAAACATTCAAAACGGCTAAGGAGCCTCATCTACCCCTAATTGTATATAATATATTAAGTATAAAACTAAAAGTATGTATAATAAAGTATTGTCAAATTAGGTCACCAATAAATACAGAGTGCTGAAAATTCAACTCAGAATCAAGTTGCATTCTCCAACAAGATATGAACTAAATTAAATTCTTGCTACAGGGTGCGATCACAAAAGAAGACGAAGTGAGGGAAAAGTAAAATTTCTCAAACTTTAAAAGTTAAAAGGTTATCGTGTCTTACTACAGAATAATATTTCTAGGCAATAATATAACAATACCATTGGATCTTTCTAGTCAATAATATTTTATGCAGAACTTATCATTTGTCATGTAGTTTAATAAATTTAATATTAAATAAGGTATAATAACTTATTTATTATTAAATTAATTACATCGACAAATTTGACAGTCTAAAATATTATATAATAGGGTAGAAAAAAAAGTATAACTTGTATTAGGGTTTGATCTTTAGCATGTTGCAATATGATAATTATCTGTCATAACGTTACACGATTTTGAACTAAGCTTTGTAATATATTTATTAAACCTAAATTGATAAAACTTAGAAACAAAATAATATAATATGTTTAAATAAAATATTATATATGTGACATTTTATTTTTGTCAAAAATGCATTGCGATGTTATAAGATATCTTATACCCTGATACTTTTCTTATTATTATAAAACTGCAATGCAAAATAATTATATTATTATAAAAGTATAATAAAAAGTAATTACAATAATGAATATATAAACTACATATTTCATATAATCATTATATTTAAAATATTTGGAAAATTGTTTGCGGAAAATATCCTGAAAAAGTTCAGAATATTTTCCCCCTAATTTTTCTCTTAATTTTGCATTCAGCCAAGTTGATGACAATAATATATACTTTAACTTGTATGTATGGAAAACTTTTCGGATATTTGGAAAAAGATGAATTTCAAAAAAATATCCGGTATTCCGGGAATATCCCAATAATCCCTGAAACTCAATTATAAAAAAATAGTAAATAAAATAAAGAATATCTTTTCAAGTTTCTAATCATAGGTTTTTATTGAGAATAAAAAAAGATCCAAAATACACATAATTTTGGCAACGTAACTTTCATGCTTCAATCAAGTAAAATTGTAACCTGGACGAGGTCACATAAAATATACATGATTGAAACGTGAAGAAGGAAACTGGGTAAGAGCATGCATCAAACTTTAACTAATGAATAAGTCGATATTTTCTCTAATAATAGCTAGCGACACCAAATTTAGCTAAAAAGAAACAAATAAAAACTTAAATAATATGATTATTAAATAATTATCTTAAATCACATACTTTTAACACAAGTCTTACAAGATTTTCTGGTGTTGTTATTTCTTTGATCTAAATCATGAAACAATTTTTTAAAAAAGCAATGCTATATTTGAGAGAAACTTGCTTTACATATTGGAAGGTTGTCAACATTGAAAGATAAGTATAATGCAGTTTCAAATACAATATCATCATAATGATCTTTTTGTGGGGAAAAATTGAACAAATCCGCGTTAATAACCTGTTTTATATTGTACATAATAACAATAGCAACAAAAGTCATATAATATATACAATAATAATTTCATAAATACAATTCAAATATATATATTAATCATATAATGTTTAAATAATATAAAACAATGAAATAAATAAGTATTAACCTTTTTTAACAACTAAAGCACAAGATCAAGATGTCATATATTACAAAAAGATAAAGTATATAATAATAATGTATACATATATCAATAATAAATAACATAACACATTTTTTTATTGATATTATCTTGGATAAATTCTTGAACCTTGTTGATAAAAACCAAATAATAGAAGAAAATTTATTTTTTGGTTTTTATCTAATCGACTCTTGACCAATAATGTATGCAGAAGTTCTACAGACATTATTATTGCTCAAGAATCAAGAATAAGTTCTGCTAGAACTTATAAATTGTCCATGTAGCTCACTTAATTTGATATTAAGTTCGTTATAACATAACTTATTTTGTACTAAATTAAGTAAGCAAAATGGACAAATTCGCCTGTCTAAAATATTATATCATAAAGTAGAAAAAAGCATACCTTGTATTTGTGTTTAATCTTATTTGTGTGGCAAATAGGGACGCTTGGTACTATTTTATTTAACTTAATTTGATGTAGTTTGGATATTAGATATTACAACTTAAAATATATTGGACTATTTAGTTTTGTTTTAAATGCATTGCGTTATAAGATATTATATTGACCAATTTTTTTTTTTAATTATGATTAAACTACAATAAAAATTAATTATATCATCATAACAGTAAAATAATTATAACTAATATAATGAATACAAAAACTATACTATAAAAAATAAATAATATATTAAAAAATATTATTTCATATTTCTTATCACAGGTTTTAATACCGTACACAATTACCCTAATAGGCACGCAACGTTTTATGCACGTTTCAATCACGTGTATTTTAGGTGACTTCGTCCAGGTTACTATATTACGTGAAAGTTACGTGCCAAAATATCGCGTCTAACGGAACTTTTTTTATTCTTAATAAAAACCTGTGATAAGAAATATGAAATAATATTTTTTAGAAGTTCTTACGGTCTTATCACAGAACACCGCAGATGAGCATTTAATAAGAAGTTCACGCCTCTATCCTAAACAACTTCTCATAATTTGCCCAGAGGTGGGGTGTGAACCACGGATCCTTTTTTTTTAAGGCAAATACGCTACCACTGCGTCACGGCTACGGCAACTTGTCCAAGAGTGGGTATTGAAGTTAACAGAAACGTGAATGCTTTCTGTCCAACAGATATGTCTAGCGGTTTCTGGACTCCTATTCTTTGCTCGGTGTTAGGAAATACCTAATCCTTTGCATGATTGATGCCCAGTATTAGATGCGTGCAAAGTTTTAAAAACTTTTTTGTTCTCAACACCTTTGTAATTTAAAAACATGCTACATTATCCAGAACGGTCTAACATCAAAAAGTCTATAGCACCATTCGCTTCATTTATAGTAAAGTCCGCTAAGACAGCAAGACACTTCAGCTTAAATTCGTAGGCTACCACACCTTTAAATCCTTAATAAGGAGTATTCTCAATATAGTCTGTGATCAATGTTCTCCGCTCTCACTGATTGTAATGTGGTCCGCTTTGATATCGTTCAAATTGTGGCCGGCAGCTTTAATTGTATCGTTTAAGCAAATGGTAACTACATTACTAACGTCTTTATTGAGAAGATTTTCCGCCGTCTGGAGATTGAGGTAAGATGTGTCTTCCAAATATTTATAGCCCTCGCTGAGGAGAAACGTGAGATCACTAAAAGAGTGACTTCATCAAGCTGATTTAAACATAGTCATAAAAAGAATAGTCTGGAAACGCAGGCCGTTTTTAATTGATTTCATTGTTTAAATTAAAAATCGGATGGTCCGCGTACATGAGGTTTAAAACAAACTTTAATGATGGCTGAAAGTTCAAAATATTTAAATCATTTTGAGCCCATTTCTAAGTTGCATTAAAACGAGCTTGATTCTATTTTTACAGTTATTGACCAGGATTTGTTAAATGTTGTTGCTGAAACACAACATAATTCAGATATACCACAATTAACACTTTACTGTATATTTTGTAGGCATCGACGATTCAGTTCGTAAAATCCACAAAAAGTCAATCCGATTTATTTTGCGGATTAAAATCATCTGATCGTTAAATATTTTACAAACCATAATCCGAAAATTAGTTTACAAACTAATAGCAAACTCTATTTTTTGCGGATTCTTTTTGCTGTTCGGATTATTAATCCGAAAAATTTCTACGAATCAATTTAACTTTAATTAACAATTCCAGATTTTAGTGAAAGGTTAAAAATGTAAAACAGTGACGGTTCAATAATACCAAACACTGCTTTAACAACATTCACGCTAATTTCATCTTTGCCAGCGCAATTATAACTTTTTAAATAGTTGAAGGCCTTTCGCAACTCACTTATGTTTAATTTTACTTCTTTTATAGATGTATTGGCTGATTTCATATAAGATTGAAAGTTTGAGGTGTATTTTGAAATTTTATCAGCTAACGATTTTAACCCTAACCCTAACCCTGCCAATATCAAAAAAATATTTGTTGAGCTTTTTAATTATGGCTTCTTTATTGTAAATCATTTCCCCCGTCATCTAAAACTTTTTGTGACAAATTGTTTTTTGGACATTTATTTTTACCAATTATTTGCTTAATCGCATTCCACGTTTTTTGTGTGTTTCCGCGCGTTATTTCCAACAACTTTGCATAATATTATTTTTTGTGTAAATTTTTTTTTTTTCAAACACGTTTTTATATTTTTTGTAATTCAATTCATTTTTATATGTTTGAAATAACTTTTAATAAAGTTTTTGTTTTCTCTTTGATGATTAATACAAACCTTCGGTCATCCATGGGTTTAAAAGTGAAATAGAATTTATAATTTTTTTAAACTGGAAATGCTAAATCATAGTGTTTATAAAACTGTGCCGAAAATAATTCATACGCATTATTCGCATCTTGAGATTGTAATAAAAGATTCCAATCAGTTTTATCAGATAAAAGATTTCGAAAGTATAATATAGAGTTTTTATTGATTTGTTGTATTAAGGTTGTTGATTTAGAGACAGAACGGTTTAGGATTATATTATCTGTAATTAAGAATAGTGGGTAATGATCAGTTGTCGGTTTTGATTAAACCCGATTTTAAGAAGCAATTATGAAAATTGTTAGCGAATATATTATCTAGTTACGTCGACGAGGTCTAAATTATTCTCGTAGATTTATTTATTGTGGGGATTATATCATGCTGAAAAAGCGTATCGAAAAAACATTGAACATTTACATTTGAAGTATGATTTAACAAGTTTAAATTATAATCACCAGTTAAGTACACGTGTTTCTTTGAAACGTTAATTTTGCTTAAAATTTTTTTCAAATGGCTTTGAAATAAATTTAAATTACAGCTGGTTTTGTATAAATAGAAATAAAAATAATATTTTTGGTCGCTTTATTATTTATTTCAATGCATAACGATTCGCAATCTATTTCGTTAACATTAAGATCATTCATGGATTTGTGAACAAAGATAACAAAGAACCACCGCCAAAGTGGATTTTACGCGGTTGGTGAAGTGACACGTATTATTTAGCTCATAATTAGAACTTAGTTCATTGCTTTTCAACCACGTTTCCATTAAATTAATTATTTTAAAAATCATGATTTAGATCATGCAATAATAATTTTAGATTATCAAAGTTTTTATCCTTTTTTTTTTTTTTTTTTTTTTATATATATATATATATTCGTCATTATTAATATAAGTTTGTACAACACTTTACCGTGAAATATATGACTGGAGCAGTAGAAGACAATAGTCTTATCATCTTGCCCAATTTTTGTCGTTGACAAAATATAACAAAAATATAAACCAAAGACAAATATAATAAAATATTTATAATACATATAATTTTTACTTCGAATGTTAGATTTAAAATTAAAAAACTATTGCTACTTTTTGTTTTGCTAAGAAATTGATTCACAGATTGAATAATACTCACTTTCAAATTTTGTTTATTGAAATTGTCATAATCACTCTCAGTATTAAAACTATATAGCAGATTATCATCCCTTTTTAAAAAATTAAAATAAAATAATCATGAAAATGAAGATATTAAATTATTAGGATTTCATATTTTTACTTTTCATTTCAGCCCAATCGTGTATGATGAGTTTATCATATAAAATGCTTGCAAATTTTGCTGCCGCTCGTTCCAATTTCATCTGTTCTCTTAGTACCTTCCTAATTTGCACTGTCTCAGCGCAAAAATCTTTATATATATATATTTTTTTCCATTTAAGTTAGGGGTCTTTTTTAAAATATCTACTTTATCTTTAAAGTTTAGAAGATTTATAATTAAAGTTCTTGACCTAACTGAATCATTACGACTAATTCAATGTGCTCTTTCAATTTTAATATCTTTTAGACCTAAATAATTTTCAAATTTTTTTTACCTTGGTTAGCTGTTATCCCAACTTTCACTTTCGCTTTCTTTAATTCCATCGATTCTCAAACTATTTCGCCTGGCTCGATCCTCTAACTCTCTTAGTTTGTTAGTAGTTTTAGTAAATACAGATTCATTATTCCGGGTAACGCTTATTGAATTACACTTATCCTGTGAAATAATGACACTCTTAATTTTTTCTTCAATAAGTTGTTCATGAAAGTTTAAACTTACTTTAATATCTTCAACTTCTTTTCCCATCGATTTTATTTTCTTACTTTTTGCACTGATATGTGTTTCTACTCTGTCCAAAAGCTCGTATAAAATTTTTGCGCTCAAATTTATGCTTTAAAACATTTTTTCTTGCTTTTTAATCATGTCTTCTTGTTGTTTAATCATGTCTTCAGTTTCGTTCTTAAACTCCTTAAACATTTTTTTTAACATTTTCTTACTTTGTTCAATTGTAACTGACATAATTTTTTTAATATAATTTATACTAATCTTAATATTATATAAATATTTTTAAATTTTATTACTTTTCAAAGTAATTAACTCTTTTCTTTATTTTTTATTATTTTAATTCGCTTAGCGAATTATTCGAATCACGTCGCGTCACATTTTTAATGTTGCGGTCTAAAAAAATTACATTTTTATTATGTGCGCGTCCTATAAATAGTGGATTTCTTTTTTATTTTCAATCAGTCCTATTTGGAAATCTTCACCTACAACAATTCGTTCAACAGATGAACAAGTCTAGATCAACAAGTCAAGATCAAGAATTCTTCACTTACATTTAATACGGTAAGCCATTATTATATTATTTTGATTTAAAAGTTAAAAATTTTTCAAACTGAATTTTTGCGGTTTTTTTTTGTGTGAATCGAATTCCTTTGCGAATTAATTCGCTTTGCGGATTGCTTTAATTAGTGGATTGGTCCGATTAAATTTATATTGTCATATTTCCTCTACTTAAATTTAAATATAAATAGAAATAAAAATAGAAATAGAAAAAAAACTAGTTTTAAAAACTGTAACGTTCATTTCAACAATTAAGGCAAATAATTAGTTCTTTTATTGAAAACTTTATGCGTGTCTCTAAAATATCATTTATTGTTAAGACGAATATTAAGGAAAGTTTTCAAATAACTTTTAAATAATTAGTTCTTTCCAGTTCGGAAACTGTTTCCATGCATCAAGAACTATCACGTTTTATTACGGCAAATATTAAAGATATACTGAGGCAAATATTTCAATAAAAAGTCTATAAACCGAAAATGTAATTTGATCCGTGTTTTCGAACTTTAATCCAAAAAGTAATTATTAAAAATCTGATCCGTTTTTGTGGATTTTAAATTCAATAAATAATGCGAAATATTCGTCTTATTTGATCTGGCAAAATTAATCCGATTCGTTTCTTTTTTTTTTACTTCACTTTTTTTTTCTTTTCAGATGCCTAAGCTATATAATATTTGAGAGTTCTTCAACAATGTGGAGGAAAATAAGGCAAAATATCAAACCTGTGGCAAAATATACTTAATCAATCAAAGCACCACAAGTCCTTTAAGGAACCATTTGAAAAGAGTTCACTTGAATTTATATTAACAATTAGAAATAAAAAACAAGCAAAAATCAACAATACCAAACATTTTTGATAAGCTTGCCTCTGAAGACTCAGATTTTGAACAAACGCAAGAAAGAGGAAAAAAGAGGGTCCACAGACACAAAAAGGTACACCAACATCGCCACAGCTTGGACCAAGTGGAACTTATGGCACTTCCAACACAGACTCGGCAAGGTAGAAAACAGGCTACCAAACCAGAATGGGAAGTCACTGTCATCAATGAAATAAGAACTGTTGTTGACATTATTAAATGGGTGATTGAGGACAGTCGACCACTTTCTATTGTAAAAACAGACGTATTCACCCGGATGATGAAAACTGCAACCATCGGTCAATTCAGAGCCATTACAGCAAAGAATGTATCTACAAAATATATTCCTCTCCTTTTTTAAATTTATCAAAGAACAAGTAAAAAATATTTTCAATACAGACAAATCTTAAAGTCAAATCTTGATGGAGTGGTCTTTACATCTGACTGATTTCACTGAACAACTGAAGAAGAAAGTGTTTGGTGCAGGCTACAATAATCCAGGAGGTGAAACAAGCACCAAAAAAGCTGAAAATTTAAAGAAAGTTTAAATATTCTCTTACCATTACTGGGACCTAAAACAAGTAATGTATTATAAGATTGAAGGTGTTTTAATTTAAAGTGACTAGTCAATAAATATAATGTCTCTATCAAATGATTAGAGATAAGCAATTGATGCTCTTTTCTTTTACTTAATCTACCATTTTTGTGAATTATATATGTAAATGCATGAAAATACTGGTAAAAAATATTGTATGTATTACTTTTTTACTTTTCTCACAGAGACAAACTATGTTTCATTGTGGAGTTTTCTCGAGATCTAACTTGCCTAAATATTTATTGTTTGACTATCAAATCAAAATCATTTTAAAAACATTTGTTGCAAAGGCTTCTACAAACCTTAAAAAAGTAATGGTCGTGGGGAGGGGGTCGGGGAGGTTTGGATAGAGTACTGGATTTCTGACAAGATATTTATCCCTGTGGACATGGGGACGTCTTATAGACGTCCAAAACTCGTCTTTTTTGACGAATGGACGTCTATTATAGATGTTGATTAGACGTCCGGTTGACGTGCCAAATGTAACACAAGACGTCCGTCCGAAACGGTCTTTATATGGACCTAAATTATGATGACAAATGGACGTCCAAAGAACGTCCATTTGACGTCATATAGACGTCTTATGTTTGTCCCATTTAGACTTTATTTGGTCGTTCAGTTGACCTACGTATTGATTAGAAATTCTACAGTTGTTTAATATTTTCAATTAAATACACTGTAGTATATACTACTGTGTTAAAATTCAACTACGATACTATGTACTACAACACTATAATACTAATACAAAGTACGTACTCACATATGTAAGTACGTATGTGAGGATTGGGGTAAAATACTGCAATGAATAACACTCGAAGTGGTATAATCTTTTTTAAACAAATTACCAAACGAAAAAAATATTAACACTACTATTGCTGATTGATAATTTTATCAAATTAATAGATAATATAGATAGATAATTTAAATAAATTGATGTATTGAGCACTACTATTACTATCAGTGATCGTACCATTCGTAGTTTTGTAATGATCAACTAGCCCATTAAAAAAATTAAACTTTCAAAATAATTGTCATATAGTTTTTAAAATCAAATAGTTATTCGGACAGAAAATAAAAAAAAATATACCTTAACTATGTATAATGAGTTCTTGATTGCCTGATTAAATTTAATACCATTAGACGATATCTGTAAAAAAAAAAAAAGAAACTATACATACAATAAATTTAAGAAACTAAACCTAAGAAGTAGAAATGAAAAATCATACATTTTTATAACTACAAAAATTAACAAACTTATTTTTATGAAACATATTCAAAGTGATACTGCTGTTTTACCTTTATTTAAGCATGCTCTTTCTGAGTTAGATGACTGGTTATTCTAGACGATTAAGTAAAATAATGTCCATTATTTGGGGAGCCTTACCATGTTACAACATTTATGATAACTAACGCCTTTATGGTAGAGAATTCACATTTTATTAAGCTAAATCAGACAAAAAAAGTACAGGTATAAAAATAATTTAATAAAACTTATGTCGAAATGCTAATAATTTCAAATGTAGGACTTTAAAGTCAATTATGTCATTAAATCAAATTCCATCAAAGATTGTTTTCAGAAATATTTCTCTAAGGCAACAGTTTACTTTTGGAATTGTTAGACATTGGCGTAACTATTTATAAACTAAATAGCCCATATGATGATCAACAAAAGAAAACAAATTGCTATATTCACATACCCAAAAATTTAAAAACATAACCATACACTTCACAAACGATAAAAGTTATTGAATAATCTTTTAATTAAATGAGGTCATTGTTCGGGTGTGTTTGGGACAACCACTTTTTTAACAGCTCTTTTTAATAAATCATCAATAAGGTAATCAACAGAACTTATAGTGAAATCGTCTTTCGCTGGATCAACTATTGCTCCTATAAAAAAATGCATAATTTTTTTGTAACTAAAATTTCTTATTTGCAACATCATTTAATTGAAAAACTTCATTAATTCAAGTAATTTCTTTCCTTATATAATAAAACAACACCTTACAACATAAACATTTTAAACTATTTTTCAAATATAATACTTTTAGCTCTTATAAAAACTAAAAAAGTCAAAATTTACCAATAAAACATTTGTAATGATTTGTCTTAACAAAAGCACGTTTGCCTTCTAGGCCATCTTTGCTGAACTGTTGCTTCATAGATCTTGTAAGCATCGCATCTAAACCATTCTTGACTGAATTTCTCACACTCCTGCCACCAATTGACCTTAATTGCAATTTCTATTTAAAAAGTATATATTGTATATATTATATATTGTAAGTTTTAGTCAAAAAACATAGCTATTTTTTTCATATTTTGACAATAGTGATCAACCAATTGCAATATAATATTCAATGGTACTGGAAAGAATGTGACAACTTATTATAAGTTGCACTATAATATAGTGCAAACAATAATAAAAGTTCAAGTTTTTTTTTGCCTTCATTTTTGTATAACCTTTTTCTTCTATTTTCAATTCTTCTTCATCAAATTCAAAATAAGAGTTTAATTTTTTTATTTCTTCAGAGCATTCGGGTGTGAGATGTATATCACTCTCTAAAAGTTTGTCGAGTTTTTCCAAGATCAAAGCTTGATTTTCTTGGATTGACCTTGCTTCCATCAAAGACACGTACCGGAACTCTGATAAACCACAAACAAATAATAAATGAAAAATTTAAATTTAAATCATAAAACAAAAAAATTTAAACCTACGTTTATTAGACATTTCTTCAAAACTTGCCCCACCATCTTTAAGTTTAGAGGAACTTTGAGAGATATTTGAAGTAGTAGGCACATGTTGAAATGATTTTTTTTTTGTTTCGACTTCTGGAAGCATCACTTCAAATTGTATTTTTACAGATTTTCATAGTGGAGTACTTTGACTTCTTAAATCAAAATTAACAAGAAAACATTTTTCAAGTCCTCCTGAATGTTTCTTTTATGAAACAGAACTTGTAACATGCTATTGCAAAGGATGTTGATTTATTCTTGGCAGGAAAAAAATTGTTAAAATCGTATTATAAAAGATAGAAATAATTTTGTACATTTTTAATACTAAATGCACAATTAGATTATTATCAAAGAAAGCAAATATAAGAGAATAAAACTATTTTCTCAATAAAACCTGATTCTTTTTACATATTGACTAAAACTAAACAACAAGACTTCAGCAAGACTACTTACCTATTATTTGATGTCGAAACCTGAGTTTCGATATCAAATAAACATTTATTTTTTGAATTCAAATGATCCTCAAAGTACTTGGCGCATAATTAACGAAGTTATTGGTAAAAATAATCCAGAGAGAAATAATTTTCCGAAAATTCTTAAATTCAAAGACAACTATGTTATAGAAAAAAAATTAGTGGCTGAAGCACTTAATAAATTTTTCATTAATATTGGTCCGTCTTTAGCATCAAAAATTGAATCCTCTAAGATCAACTTTGATGCATACTTAGTCTCTAATAAAACTAATATTATGCCTAATGATAATCTAACTGAAGAAGAATTACTATGCGCAGTTTCTTCGATTAAGCCCAAAAAAAGTATAGGTGTCGACAATATAAGTGGTAACATCATTATAAGTTCAATAAAACTGATTACAATCCCGCTTTTGTGTATCTTTAACTTATCTTTAAAAGAGGGAGTTTTTCCAGAAAAAATAAAAATTGCTAGGGTGGTCCCTATTTTCAAATCAGGCGATCCTAGTGACGTTACTAATTATAGGCCGATCTCTGTTCTTACATGTATTTCAAAAGTTCTCGAACGAATTATGTATAATAGACTCTATTCTTTCTTAAAAGTAAAGCCTTTGATACTGTCGATCATTTAATTCTTTTGTCCAAACTCGAGTTCTATGGCATCAAAAATTCTACCTTGGCTTGGTTTAAAAGTTACTTATCTAATCGGAAGCAATATATTCCTTACGATGGTGGTAAAACGGATAATATGATTATTACAAGCGGTGTTCTCCAGGGATCAATTCTTGGGCCCCTTTTGTTTCTAATTTATGTCAATAACTTATATAAATTTTCTAATACTTTAAACACAACATTATTCGCCGATGATACGAATTTTTTTTATTCTCATGAAGACATTAATATTTTATTTTTAACAGTTAACAAAAAACTTGATAACCTAACCCAATGGTTTAAAGCCAATAAATTATCTTTAAACATTACTAAAACTAAATACACATTATTCCATCGTGTTCATAAAAAAGAAAATATTCCACTTAAACTTCTAAATCTTTTTATTGATGAAAATATAATAAAAAGGGAAATATCTTTAATGTTTTTGGGCGTAATACTCGATGAAAATGTTTAATGGAGAGAACATATAAGTGTTATTGAGAATAAGGTTTCTAAAAATATTGGTATATTGTATAAAGCTAAACAGTTCTTAAACCAATCTTGTCTTAAATACATATACCTTTCATTTATACACTGCTACCTAAACTATGCTAACATTGCTTGGTGCAGCACCAATGTTACAAAGCTAAGTAAACTTCTATGTAAACAAAAACACGCTATTAGGATTATTACAAATGAAAATCGCTTCTCTCATTCAAAAATACTTTTTAGTAAACTTAATATTCTAAATGTTTATAAATTAAATCTCTATCATGTTCTTATATTTATGTTTAAACTTGATAAAAAAATGGCACCATATTTATTCAACTCTTTATTTAAAAAAATAAATCATATATGCAGCACAAGATTTTTAAATAATAACTATACTCAATCCAAAACCTACTATTCTGCCACTAAATACTCAATCACAAACCGAGGACCTAAACTCTGGAATACACTTTTAAATAATGATCTTAAAACACTTTCTTCGCTTAATCAATTTAAAACTAAACTTAAGCAAAATCTTTTACTAAACGACAATGAACTAAATTTCTTCTGAAGCGTTTAAAATGAGAGTACTATTATTAATAATTTAGTAATAATAATTGTTTATTACTAAGATTGTTTATTCAAATACATAAATATGCTAAATAATCTTGCCTCTAGTCTTGTTTCTGTTTTTTTTTTTTTTTGTTTTGTCTTTTTTTTGTTTTTTTGTTTTTTTCTTCTTTATTGTTGGTCTTTTTAGTAAGTAAAGTAAACTTAAGCGTTAATAAAAAAAATAATTTATTGCATATGTAACTTTTACGGTTTTATATTAGCATTGTAATTTACGGTATATTTATTACGGGGCTTAGTGATAAGGCAACTATTTTGTCTTCTTTTTGCCCCGGTCATATATTGTTTTTATTCATGTACATTGTTATTGTAAATACTATTAACGACGAAATATATATATATATATAAAAAAAAAAATTGCAATAAGGATATAAAATTATTGCAAAAATGCGTGCAAAGATCGAAGAAAAAGACAGATACGCGGCTCTTGTATTAAAAGAAGAAGGCTATAGCATCAGACAAATAGCAGAAAAGAAATATAATTTCAAATGACCGTGATGTTCGCTCGTTAGTGAGATTAATGAAAGAAAACAGACAAGCATCATCTACAGACTTGTCTACGAAATGGACACTGTCAAATGGTCTGAAAGCAAGCCCTAGAACTGTGCGAAGGGTCCTCCACAATTTAAATTATTTATGGCGTGCTGCTGCAAAAAAACCACTTTTAAATAAAAAACAAAAATTTGCCAGGAAAGAGTGGTGCAAACTACATAAAAATTGGTCAACAAATCAGTGGAGCCCTGTGGTCTTTAGTGATGAAATGAACGTTGAGGTAGACAACAGAAAAGGTCGCGTAATGTTGCGTAGACTTCCAAGCGAGCGGTTCGATGACTCATGCATTTTAAAACGAACAAAACAAGGCAATGGTTCAATAGGCATTTGGGCCTATATGAGTGCCTGTGGAGTAGGCGTTTTTCATTTATTCGATGGTAGACTCAACAAAGAAAGGTAAATCGAAATTTTGAAATATTTTTGAAACTGGTCTTAAAATTTTGTCCAATTTTTTTTCCCATTTATATTTTTCACTAGCCAGTTTTTTTATTTTTTAACATTATTTTGTAAAAAAATTATAAATTCTTTTATAATAAATATAAAATACAATAAAAATTCTTTCTAAAAATGTTTTTCTTTTTTTGATACCTTTTACCAAAATAAAATTATACTAAGGTTAAAAATAAATTTTGAAAAAAAAAAGAGTGGTCTTTAATTTTTGGCCACCGCTGTAAATATATATACATATATATACATATATATATATATATATATATATATATATATATATATATATATATATATATATATATATATATATATATATATATTTCTTGAGCAACGCAATAGCAATAAATGTGAACATATTTTAAAGAAAAACACGATATTTTTTAATCTTGACATGTTTCGTAGTTAACATACTACATTTTCAAGAGATAAAACTACAATTTAACTCCGGATATAAATACAAAATCAAAATTTGAAGACACTACAGAGAAATATTAACAGACAAATAGAAATGTTACAAACCAATAAAAATTATGACACAAATTATGATACCGTAAATAGCAAAAAAATAAAAAATAAAATTATAAGTAAATAAAAAAC